>NC_042987.1:33367001-33549501 GCF_901001165.1 Salmo trutta
TCTTCACAACTGTCTTGGTGTGTTTGGACCATGATAGTTTGTTGGTGATGTGGACACCAAGGAACTTGAAACTCTCTACTCGCTCCACTTCAGCCCCGTCGATGTTAATGGGGGCTTGTTCAGCCCTCCTTTTCCTATAGTCCACGATCAGCTCCTTTGTCTTGCATCACAGTGTTTTGCGGCATAACTACAGCCTGGGGTTCAATCCCGTGACGGGGAGTCCCATAGGCTGTATCACAACCGTTTGTGATTGAGGGTCCCATAGGGTGGCGCACAATTGACCCAGTGTCGTCCGGGTTAAGGGAGGGTTTGGGCTCATCAGGCTCCAGTGACTCCGTGTGGCGGGCTGGGCGCCTGCAGGCTGACTTCGATCGTCAGTTGAACAGTGTTTCCTCTGACACATTGGTGCAGCTGGCTTCCGGGTTAAGCAAGCGAGTGTTAAGGAGCAGGGCTTGAAGGGTCATGTTTCGGAGGATGCATGACTCGACCTTCGCCTCTCCTCAGCCTGTTGGGGAGTTGCAGCGATGAGACAAAATTGTAATAACAAAAAAGGGGGTAAAAATTACAAAACAATATATTTTAAAAATAAGTAACTTTCAGCCAGTTTTGTAGTATTCGAGACCGGTCTTGAGTCCTGTCTCGAGACCACATATTGAGTGTCTCGGTCTTGTGTCGGACAGTGAGGACTCTTAATTTCTTTCCCGAGACCAGCGGAATAAAAAACTCATTATCAGCTTCCATTCAGTCAGTGCATAAATCTGCTTCACCAGGCCAAATACATACACTCCTTTCCTGAAACATTTATCTTAACAGTCTTTACATCTATTATAGACATGTTTGCGCAGTGGTGAACCTATAGGCCTTCAGTGGTGAACCTATAGGCCTTCAGTGTGTGACAGGTTAGTACAGTGGTGAACCTATAGGTCTTCAGCATGTGACAGGTTAGTACAGTGGTGAACCTATAGACCTTCAGTGGTGAACCTATAGGCCTTCAGTGGTGAACCTATAGGTCTTCAGTGGTGAACCTATAGGTCTTCAGTGGTGAACCTATAGGTCTTCAGTGGTGAACCTATAGGTCTTCAGCATGTGACAGGTTAGTACAGTGGTGAACCTATAGGTCTTCAGTGTGACAGGTTAGTACAGTGGTGAACCTATAGGTCTTCAGTGTGTGACAGGTTAGTACAGTGGTGAACCTATAGGTCTTCAGTGTGTGACAGGTTAGTACAGTGGTGAACCTATAGGCCTTCAGTGTGTGACAGGTTAGTACAGTGGTGAACCTATAGGCCTTCAGTGGTGAACCTATAGGTCTTCAGTGTGTGACAGGTTAGTACAGTGGTGAACCTATAGGTCTTCAGTGTGTGACAGGTTAGTACAGTGGTGAACCTATAGGCCTTCAGTGTGTGACAGGTTAGTACAGTGGTGAACCTATAGGTCTTCAGCATGTGACAGGTTAGTACAGTGGTGAACCTATAGGTCTTCAGTGTGTGACAGGTTAGTACAGTGGTGAACCTATAGGCCTTCAGTGTGTGACAGGTTAGTACAGTGGTGAACCTATAGGTCTTCAGTGTGTGACAGGTTAGTACAGTGGTGAACCTATAGGTCTTCAGTGTGTGACAGGTTAGTACAGTGGTGAACCTATAGGTCTTCAGTGTGTGACAGGTTAGTACAGTGGTGAACCTATAGACCTTCAGTGTGACAGGTTAGTACAGTGGTGAACCTATAGGTCTTCAGTGGTGAACCTATAGGCCTTCAGTGTGTGACAGGTTAGTACAGTGGTGAACCTATAGGCCTTCAGTGTGTGACAGGTTAGTACAGTGGTGAACCTATAGGTCTTCAGTGTGTGACAGGTTAGTACAGTGGTGAACCTATAGGTCTTCAGTGTGTGACAGGTTAGTACAGTGGTGAACCTATAGGTCTTCAGTGTGTGACAGGTTAGTACAGTGGTGAACCTATAGACCTTCAGTGTGTGACAGGTTAGTACAGTGGTGAACCTATAGACCTTCAGTGTGACAGGTTAGTACAGTGGTGAACCTATAGACCTTCAGTGGTGAACCTATGGGTCTTCAGTGTGTGACAGGTTCGTGATTCTGAAAGGACAGCAACCGTAATACCAGTGCTCTCATGTAGGAGAACACTTTTTGTAAAACACAAAGGGCCAGTGGTGTAGTGTACACAAAAAAAAACACAAAAAGGCGCCTATGCAAAGCCCTTACTCTGTCACTCAGAAACTTCTTCCAGTGTCTGCCTGCCAGCTGAAAATCTTTGCCAGTGTGTGCGTAGGCTACCTGACCTTCCCCCTCCAAAGCATAGGCTACTGTAGCATACTGACGATACAAGCGTGATTCAGAAATTAGGCAGAAATTTTGAATTAGGGAAGAATGGATTCACTTTTCCAATGCTAGTTACGGATACTATAGTCATCACGTTTCACATTGGATTTATTAACTACAAAAAGTGAAGACATGTTTTAATTCTGCACACACAAGCTTGTTAGCTAGCTCAACGTTCTTTTATTTTATTCTTATTTAACTAGATAAGTCAGTTAATAACAAAGTCTTATTTACAATGATGGCCTGCCCCGGCCAAACCCT
The DNA here is from genome assembly GCF_901001165.1 of Salmo trutta. Taxonomy (NCBI): domain Eukaryota; kingdom Metazoa; phylum Chordata; class Actinopteri; order Salmoniformes; family Salmonidae; genus Salmo; species Salmo trutta. The sequence continues at coordinate 33,369,593 of NC_042987.1, forward strand.
AACCCAGACGACGGTGGGCCAATTGTGCGCCGCCCTATGGGACCCTCAATCACAAACGGTTGTGATACAGCCTGGAATCGAACCAGGGTCTGTAGTGACGACTCTAGCACTGAGATGCAGTGCCTTAGATTGCTGCGCCAATCGGGAGCCCTAAACGTTAAGCCAACTCTCGGAAGTTCAAAGACATACAAAGTTCCTCCATAGAAGCCACCCCTCTGTAGGTATAATTCTGTGGGACAAATTCAGATAACGCACGTCATAACAAGATGGCCAGCGCTTCAAGCCAAGCCTTCTCCTCTACCCTGTCTCACTTTCTCCCCACCTGAAAAATGTGTTGCATCTCATGCCATACACTTGTCTGTCCATCACGCAAATATACAACTATAGCTTGCCTGCTCCATAGCAAGCTGCTCTAGCCGCACTGATTGGCGAAGTAATTTAACGTCAAGCTAATGAACTGTTACTTTTTTAGGGTTCGAACCGGTTCAGAACTGTATTTTGCTGGCCGGAGCAGTGAAACGGAACGAAACAATTATGGTTCTTTTCAGAACGAATCGATTGAAAGTGGTTTCAACCCCTGGTTTTCAGTGATATTCACCCAATAACCAAGTCGAGTACAGACTTAAATGAATGAACAACAAAGACGGAACGCAATATGACATTTTATTAAATAGTTTGGGGAATTTGCCTCGTCTCGGAGGGAAGATCCTCAGTCAGATGAAGTGACGGCAGGTAGCCCAATGCAGGGCTGCTGGCATCGAACCTCCCCCCTCCCCGCCACACACACACACACACACACACACACACACACACACACACACACACACACACACACACACACACACACACACACACACACACACACACACACACACACACACACACACACACACACACACACACACACAGGGGAAAGGAGTTTCAATGACTGGCCTTAAGGTTATTATAGCTGGAGGTGTTGGAGGTGGATGGTTGTTGAAAATTGTTGCTGAAAAACAGCAGGTGAGAAAACGAGGGTAAGTTCTTATATGCCACCCATGTTAGCAGTTCAGAACAATTGCAAGGTGTTCCGATATCTTTTTCAACTGTCCCATTATCTGGTTATAATGTCCATTCTAGAATGCCCTTTTAGCCAATCAGAAAGGAGTATTCATCAATGCTGTGGTATAAATATAAGTAATGACACTCAAATTGAAAATCATTAAACGAAATAGGGATTTATATCAGCCTAATCGAGGAATAGATTACATCACACATTCCAGTGTTTAAACTTGTAATGCGGCTGCATGGGATTTCTACTAATGCAACTCAGTGCATCCAGTGGCAATGTCCACAGTAAGTATAACACCGCACTGATATGCTATGCGTTTGTCGCTTATTGCGGGTTAATGCTGATCTGATTGAATCCTGGCCTTAGTTGAATATCTTGAGCAACTTATGGCCAAGAATTGATCCATTCCTCCTTGTCTTGTTTGTGTGTGCAAACCTCAGAGAGACACAATCGCACACCTCAGAGAGACACAATCGCACACCTCAGAGAGACACAATCGCACACCTCAGAGAGACACAATTGCACACCTCAGAGAGACACAATCGCACACCTCAGAGAGACACAATCGCACACCTCAGAGAGACACAATATCGCACACCTCAGAGAGACACAATATCGCACACCTCAGAGAGACACAATATCGCACACCTCAGAGAGACACAATATCGCACACCTCAGAGAGACACAATATCTCACACCTCAGAGACACACACCTGTTTTGTCGTTGATTTCTCCAGTCTAAATGAACCTTCAATGTACCTTCACTTTATATATATTGCCAACATATATTACCGCACTTATGACATAAAAGTGATAAACACCTGAGCTCTGGCCTAGAAGGGCGACCTACCACCTCGTAGGGTTGCTTTAAGTGACTAATTAGTGGACAGCCATGCTAGATTGCTCCAGTCACATTCCACCCTCATCAGCCCATTGGAGACTTCCATGGTAGTTTTCCACTGACAATTAGTCCTGCTGGAAATCTACACTTTATTTGATTTATTTATTTCACCTTTGTTTAACCAGGTAGGCTAGTTGAGAACAAGTTCTCATTTACAACTGCGACCTGGCCAAGATAAAGCAAAGCAGTGTGACACAGACAACAACACAGAGTTACACATGGAGTAAACAATAAACAAGCCATTAACACAAACAAGTCAATGACACAGTAGAAAAAAGAAAGTCTATATACAGTGTGTGCAAAAGGCATGAGGAGGTAAGGCAATAAATAGGCCATAGGAGCGAATAATTACAATTTAGCAGATTAACACTGGAGTGATAAATGAGCATATGATGATGTGCAAGTAGAAATACTGGTGTGCAAAAGAGCAGAAAAGTAAATAAAATAAAAACAGTATGGGGATGAGGTAGGTAGAATGGGTGGGCAATTTACAGATGGACTATGTACAGCTGCAGCGATTGGTTAGCAGCTCAGGTAGCTGATGTTTAAAGTTTGTGAGGGAAATAAAAGTCTCCAACTTCAGCGATTTTTGCAATTCGTTCCAGTCATTGGCAGCAGAGAACTGGAAGGAAAGGCCAAATGAGGTGTTGGCTTTGGGGATGATCAGTGAGATATACCTGCTGGAGTGCGTGCTACAGGTGGGTGTTGTTATCGTGACCAGTGAGCTGAGGTAAGGTGGAGCTTTATCTAGCATAGACTTATAGATGACCTGGAGCCAGTGGGTCTGGCAACGAATATGTAGCGAGGGCCAGCCGACTAGAGCATACAGGTCGCAGTGGTGGGGGGGGGGAAGTAATTCAGTCAGGACAAAGGGAACAAAACAACTGGAACGTTAAAGGCCCAATGCAGTAAAAAATGGGATTTGCCCGTGTTTTTATATATATTTACACACTATGACGTTGGAATAATACTGTGAAAATTATGATAATGCCCTTTTAGTGTAAGAGCTGCTTGAAAAGACTACCTGAAATTTCTGCCTGTTTTAGTGGGATGGAGTTTTGGCTTTCCATGGTGACCTCAACATGTGGTAAATTAGTTAATAGACCAATAAGAGAGTTCCAAACCTCTCTGTCAATAACAGCTACTTTTCAGTTTTCCCCTCCCGACTCAGACCACTCCCAGACAGTCCTGGGAAAATTCTTGCTTGAGAAATTGCCATTTGTTAAGAAGCTATTTTTGTTTGTTTTCAATTAAAATTGTCAAAAATAATCACAGTAAGGTACTTAATTGTTACTCAGAAATGATTTGATATTGATAATAGTGTATAAAGTGTACGTGTGTGGAACGTGGATTCATCTTGACATTAGACTACTTTAGATTTTTAGAAAACATCTAGCATCTAATATCTTGCGATGCTCTGCCTAAGTTTATAACCCACCAGGTGGCACCATGGTGACTGAACAAGAGACTGGGTTTCATTTCAAATTAAGTGATTTTACATCTGTGTGAATTACTTTTCAAAGGGAGCATTTTGTAATGAACGCAGCCTCTGTCCCAATTGTGGAAACGGCTTTTCTTAATCTTTCCAAGCTATGATTCCAACATTTCTGACTTCTACTCTTTCTTCCACGTGTTGGAACAAAGTTTTGATTTTTGATGGCTTGATTCCGAGACTTCTCTAGACCAGGTCTTTCCAGCCCTGTTCCTGGAGAGCTACCGTTTTGTCGGTTTTCACTCCAACCCTAATCCGATGCACCTGGTTCTAATAATGCACTCGTTGATAAAGCTGAATTATGTAAATTACAACTGTGGTTGGAGTGACCCTACAGGAGGGAAGCTCTCCAGGAACAGGGTTGGAATGACCCTACAGGAGGGGAGCTCTCCAGGAACAGGGTTGGAGTGACCCTACAGGAGGGAAGCTCTCCAGGAACAGGGTTGGAGTGATCCTATAGGAGGGAAGCTCTCCAGGAACAGGGTTGGAGTGACCTTACAGGAGGGAAGCTCTCCAGGAACAGGGTTGGAGTGACCCTACAGGAGGGAAGCTCTCCAGGAACAGGGTTGGAGTGATCCTACAGGAGGGAAGCTCTCCAGGAACAGGGTTGGAGTGAAAACCTACAGGAGAGTAGCTCTCCAGGAACAGGGTTGGAGTGAAAACCTACAGGAGAGTAGCTCTCCAGGAACAGGGTTGGAGTGAAAACCTACAGGAGGGTAGCTCTCCAGGAACAGGGTTGGAGTGAAAACCTACAGGAGAGTAGCTCTCCAGGAACAGGGTTGGAGTGAAAACCTACAGGAGGGTAGCTCTCCAGGAACAGGGTTGGAGTGAAAACCTACAGGAGAGTAGCTCTCCAGGAACAGGGTTGGAGTGAAAACCTACAGGAGGGTGGCTATCCAGGAACAGGGTTAGAGTGAAAACCTACAGGAGAGTAGCTCTCCAGGAACAGGGTTGGAGTGAAAACCTACAGGAGGGTAGCTCTCCAGGAACAGGGTTGGAGTGAAAACCTACAGGAGAGTAGCTCTCCAGGAACAGGGTTGGAGTGAAAACCTACAGGAGAGTAGCTCTCCAGGAACAGGTTTGGAGTGAAAACCTACAGGAAGGTAGCTCTCCAGGAACAGGGTTGGAGCCCTGCTCTAGACTCTCCCATGTAGGCAGGCGCACACACACACACACACACACACACACACACACACATACACACACACACACACACACACACACACACACACACACACACACACACACACACACACACACACACACACACACACACACACACACACACACACAGTTCCTTCCAAGAGAGCATGACACGCCAACACATGACCCCTACAAGCTGTGTAACAGCCAACAAAGCTACCATTCATTTCCATAAACACATGTACCCCTTATTTATAGAACTGTTCCAAGTCCAGGCCTGACGCACAATCTGGGGATGCCCACAAACCCCCCTAATACAGTTAACAGTCAGGTCATTTGAACTTGACCTCAGACTGGCTTGAAATAACATGTGTTTTATGTAATTGCTAAAGGACCAGGGGTTATCCAAATCTTCAGCGCTGTTATGGTACTGCATCACTACTAGATCTTGCGAACATCCACTCATCAATTCTTCTCGTGACATGGTGACCTGATTCAAGTCTTGAGCAGTTTGAAGCTCTGTTATTCAGGCACTAATTTCGCCATTTGAACCCAAATTCACTTTCTACTCATCTCGTGAATGGAGCTATCACAGTTCAATGGGCTCTTTCTTCCACCTGTTCGATGACTTTTCTCCCACAGGAGCTTTATTGACCAAAAAAGTTAGTGAACAGTCATTCGATTGGATGATAAAAATGTCATTGTATTTAACCGGGTAAAATAAAGGTGAAATAAGTATTTAAGACAAATGGTTGATTTTGAACTGAAAAATAAAAAATTGTTCTTATTATACTTTATTTGGGTCAAATAATTAATCCACCTGGCTTTAAGAGATCGCAGGGATTGACTTAATTTCTCTCTGTTTATCACAAGACAATAACTAGCAGCGTCACACATCCTACCACTGCCACCAGATGTCATGCTTTTTTTCTTTCTCCACAAGTTCACATTGTCGACAGGCCTGTTTCAACAACAACAGCAGCAACAGCAGCAACAGGATTGTGGGTTTTGAACAACAGGAAATGTAGTGCCGATTTAAGTATAGGAGAAATAATACGCTCACACTCATAGTAACGACTGGTTACAAAACCATTCTCATACCCCACAGATGAGCTGAGTTCATATTTCAGAAACCTCTTGCTTATTACATGTCATGTGATAGTATCCGGTTTCTGTGTCAGGAGTAACCTGACACACTACTAGACTGTGGAATTAATTTTACATGAGGAAGTTCCTAATATGTATTCTGCACTAGTCTATTGAATTCACTCTACATGAGGAAGTTCCTAATATGTATTCTGCACTACTGGACTGTGGTATTTAGTCTACGTGCCATAACGGTCAGTTCAAGGGTTTTGAACCAGTCTTTATTATCAATCAATCGTTTTGCACAATCACTTTTTTTTTAAGGAGTGGAAGTGGAGAGTCACTCTCCTTCCGTATTTTTTTTAATGCTTTATTGATAGACAAAGTATTCAGACCCCATAACTTTTTCCATATTTTGTTACGTTTAAAGCCTTATTCTAAAATGGATTAAATAAAAAAAATCCTCATCAATCTACATGCAATACCCCATAATGACAAAGTGAAAACAGGTTTTTAGACATTTTAAAACCAGAAATGCCTTATTTACATAAGTATTCAGTCCCTTTGCTATGTGACTTGAAATTGAGCTCTGGCGCATTCTGTTTCCATTGATCATCCTTGAGATGTTTCTACAACTTGATTGGAGTTCACCAGTGGTAAATTGAATTGATTGCACATGATTTGGAAAGGCACACACCTGTCTATACAAGGTCCCACAGTTGACAGTGCTTGTCAGAGCAAAAACCAAGCCATGAGGTTGAAGGAATTGTTTGTAGAGCTCCAAGAAAGGATTGTGTCGAGGCACAAATCTGGGGAAGGGTACCAAAAAATGTCTGCAGCATTGAAGGTCTGACAGAGCTCCAGAGTTCCTTCCAGAAGGACAACCATCTCTGTAGCACTCCACCAATCAGGCCTTTATGGTAGAGTGGCCAGACGGAAGCCACTCATCAGTAAAAGGCAAATGACAGCAAGCTTGGAGTTTGCCAAAAGGCACATAAAGTCTCTCAGACCATGAGAAACAAGATTCTCTGGTCTGATGAAACCAAGATTGATCTCTTTGGCCTGAATACCAAGCGTCGCATCTGGATGGAACCATCCCTGCAGTGAAGAATGGTGGTGGCAGCATCATGCTGTGGGGATGTTTTTCAGCGGCAGGGATTGGAGGACAAGTCAGGATCGAGGGAAGGATGAACGGAGCAAAGTACAGAGAGATCCTTGATGAAAACCTGCTCAGGATGTCAGATTGGAGCAAAGGTTCACCTTCCAACAGGACAACCATCCTAAACACACAGGCGAGACAGGACAGGTGTGGCTTTCGGGTAAGTTTCTGCATGTGCAACACTTTATGGGACTCACAATGATGGCCAGTTGGGATACAGCCTGGGATCAAACCAGGGTCTGTAGTGACACCTCTAGCACTGCAGTGCCTTAGACCAGTGCGCCATTCGGGAGCCCCTGCAAACATCTCTAAAAACCTGTTTTTGTCATTATGGGGTATTGTGTGTAGATTGATGAGGGGGGGGGGGAAGCAATTTAATCCATTTTAGAATAAGTTCCATAATGTAACCAAAATGTTGAAAAAGTCAAGGGGTCTGAATACTTTCTGAATGCACTGTATGTGAAGGGAAGACACAAAGAGGAGGGAGCACACAGGGATTAGTACCCCGGTGTTCAGCAGGGAGTCTTATATGTGCATAGAGCCAGGAGTGTTACCCCCTAACCACAGCTCCCCACACAATCACTTCTTTCACCTGGAAATGTCTACATTTAGTTACACCTAGAAACATCTATAGGTTTTTGCTTTTGTCAAACCATGTATTTATTTGGAGGAAAGGCCAAACCAATGTTATTGAGTTAGTTACCAATTTTGAATTGAGGAGAAAACCATTGGACTTGTTTGATTTCTCACCAGGCAAAGATGCCAGATCAACATCAGTTGTTTTTTATTGACATTAAGTCATTAACAAACGTGATATACATTTTTTTCTCGAGTGGGATGTTTTCTACATAGCATCAACCAAGTTGCTCAACCAAGGAAAGGTACTTGAACCCCAGGTTCTGTGTGCGTGCTTAGACATTTTGCTGAGTGTATACATTGTGCACATGGAGAGATTATGCAGTGGTTATGCAGCAGTCAGTACTTTGCACCGGCCTCTGCTGAACTTCAAATTTCTGTTAGCTCATGCTGTATCGGTCCCAAAAAGCGGCAATAAGCAACTGAAACAATAGCAAAACATACTCCCCACACCTGTTTTGGTAAAAAGCGTAGGCTTGGGGCTGGAGAAATGTTACCACCATTCTGAAATTCATAGACAGCTATGGCTGCAAGGACTGGCCATCCATGATATCAAAATTATAGATTTAATCAGGTTTTGAGGCTATAGCTAATTTTCCCCCAACATCAGACACCCCCTAACTTTGGACACTCTAGTGGTTTGATGATCAAATCACCTTTTCTTTACGACAAATCACCCTTTTAGCTACCTGACCACCGATTTTCATTGCAATTTATGTAAGTTAGGTTTTGAGAGTTTTCAAAAAAGTAATATATAGCGTGTCCCCCATTTTGTGGGACACCCTGTATATTGTAAAATTCGACTGCGTGACAGACCACACATCATTTAATATCCAACTTTCTATCTCTTTTTTGAACAAAAGTAAACGGATATATCTTATAATTGAACAAAATATTAAGGTGATCAATAACTGGGGACCGTATGCCAATAATACGGAATGTATTTTTTTTTTGCTAAACCACTTTTCAAAAAGCTGATAGTAGTAGTATTTACACTGAAATGTCAAACATGCTAACTGCTAACCCGTTAGCTAACATTTTTACAACACCAATAATCACAAAACATTGATGGTTAGATCACAAGATAACACTGTTGAAGGTAATATATTTCTTCAACGCTGTTGACCATGCCGATAATACAGGGTTTACGCTATATTGTTTGTTTACATTTAAACAAACAATATAGTTCTCTGCTGCCAATGACTGGAACGAACTGCAAAAATCACTGAAGCTGGAGACTCATATCTCCCTCACTAACTTTAAGCATCAGCTATCAGAGCAGCTTACAGATCATTGCACCTGTACATAGCTCATCTGTAAATAGCCCATCCAACTACCTCATCCCCCATATTGTTATTTATTTTATTTATATTTTTTTTGCTCCTTTGCACCTCAGTATCTCTACTTGCACATTCATCTTCTGCACATCTATCACTCCAGTGTTAATTTGCGAAATTGTAATTACTTCGTCACTACGGCCTATTTATTGCCTTACCTCCCTAATCTTACCTCATTTGAACACACTGTATATAGATTTTTCTATTCTGTTGTTGACTATACGTTTGTTTATTCCATGTGTAACTCTGTGTTGTTTGTGTCACTGCTTTGCTCTATCTTGGCCAGGTCGCAGTTGTAAATGAGAACTTGTTCTCAACTGGCCTACCTGGTTAAATAAAGTTGAAATAAATCAAATTTAAAAAATTAAGTAAACTATCTTATATTTTGGGTTCTGATGGGGTATTACAGTTTAACTAAGTTCATGAGGCATTTATATGTTATATTCTTCAAGAATCAATTGGTACATATAATTAATTTACAAGTCCAAAAATGGATGTAGCAACTGCAGATTGCTACATAAAACAGCTAAAAGTTCACTCGATACAGATAGAATGTGATATATCATGGGGAAAATCGTTAACTTTTAATGGTTTAACTGATTGCCAGATTTACGAGGAATTTTCATTGAGTCACAGTCTGCCTCTTGCATCAATGAGGCATTAAAGGTGAACTGCATGTGTTTCTTCCGGTGCTCATTAAGAAATGCAGCGGCCATTATTGAATCCTAAACAAGAGTTGTCTTTGGGGGTGTGGTTTAATTCGGGTGTTTCTTGGGTGTGTCTTTGCCATTCAATCACAACAAACAAACAAGTAGTGAGTAACTTAGTTACAGTGAGGAAAGCTGAGCTAGCTTTGCTATGGATAAAAGTTCTGAAGTTGGAGACTTGTCCCCTCCTGAGTGACCCGTGTAGGCTAAAGCCTGCGCTAAAACCTTGTGTTTAGCCAATCTGACAGAAGCTAGCTAGCTAGCTAGCTAGTATAGCTTGGGGATAGCTACAGCTGGCTAGCCTATCTAGCTAGCTGATATTTCTCTGACAAATCACAGCTATACCAAGATAGCAAGAAGTACCAGTGTCTGGAATGTGTGTCATGAGACACACCTTCTACAACACCTTGCTACAAAAGTAGCTTCCAACTTGAAGTTTTGTCACGTCATGTAATCACATGATCACATGATCACATGATCACATCGATACCAACAACTGCCAGTTGATTATCTGGTCTTCAGTCAGCTCAGCTGTCAACACAGTTTTCTATAACTGGCTTGATTTGTCTCCTCTCTCCTTATGTCCACTGTTAGATCTTTCCCAAATATAGTGTAGGCTACATGTGGACATTGCACAACACAGGAGGCTGCTGAGGAGGCTGCTGAGAACAGCTCATAATAATGGCCAAAATGTAGTGAATGGAATTTCACCAAACACATGGAAACCATGTGTTCAATGTATACTGAACAAAAATATAAACGCAACATGCAACAATTTCAACGATTTTACACAGTTACAGTTCATATAAGGAAATCAGTCAATTGAAATAAATTCATTAGGCCCGAATCTATGGATTTCTCATGACTGGGCAGGGGCCCACACACTTGGGAGCCAGGCCCAGTCAATCATAATACATTTTTTTAAAGACAGAAACAATCCTCTCAGAAACACTCCACTCTCTCCCAGACATCTGTATAAACCTGTCTGTTAGTCAGGGGACTCCATGACAAACCATCTATCCTGTCCTCCGTCTGTAGAAAAACAAGGTAGAGTTGGTACACACAGCACTGATTACATTATCAGTGGTTGTTAGGTGAATTCCAGGACAGACAAGGGATAGTATTTTGACCTATGACCAGATCAAAAGTGACCAACCTGAAGTGGGACTGGTGTCTGGCCACGTACTTCCTCAGCCTTCTGTTCCTGATATGGTAGAGGTGTTCCCACGACACTGCCGATCAGCAAATCCACCACACTGTTAAAATAGAAAGACTCATAAGACCATCACTGTGTAGTAAAACCATGAGAAGTAATGCATCTAAGCTGAGATCTGGTGTTTGGAGTTGTTTTTAATGTAAACCCAATGGAAGTGTTATGATACACTGAATATATTTCAAAACAGAATGGATGTACTCTGAAACACCCAAAGTGGTTCTTCAATGTGAGTAATTGTGTTTTTAAGAGAGTGGTGTGAAAACACTTGTTGGTGTTTCAGTGCATGTAAAAGGCTGCAGCCAAACAAAATGTTTTGGCAGACTGTCTCTCATATAATCAAATGTTTTTTAATTGCAAATGGTTTAAAGCATAAATATTGATTGATTATAAATATTGATTTAATTTTCTGTCAATATTTTAATTAACATTTTAAATAATGTTAAAAAAAAATGTCCTAGGGTAGACTTTGGCACTAATTATAGACTACAGTTGCCAGGCAACTTTGTGAGATTATAAATAATGTTACAATCAAAATGTTTAGGGCTACACTACCGGTCAAAAGCTTTAGAACACCTACTCATTCAATGTTTTTTCTTTATTTTACTATTTTCCACATTGTAGAATAATAGTGAAGACATTAAAACTATGAAATAGCACATATGGAATCATGTAGTTACCAAAAAAGTGTTAAACAAATCAAAATATAATTTAGATTTAATATAATTTATATTTATACTTAGCCACCCTTTGCCTTGATGACAGCTTTGCACACTCTTGGCGTTCTCTCAATCTCAGCCAGCTTCACCTGGAATGCTTTTCCAACAGTATTGAAGGAGTTCCCACATATGCTAAGAACATTGTTGGCTGCTTTTCCTTCACTCTGCGGTCTGACTCATCCCAAACCATCTCCATTTGGTTGAGGTCAGGGGATTGTGGAGGCCAGGTCATCTGATGGAGTGCTGCAAAGCACCCCCACACCATCACACCTCTTCCATGCTTCACGGTCGGAACCACACATGAGGAGATCATCTGTTCACCTACTCTACGTCTCACAATGACACAGCGGTTGGAACCAAAAATCGCAAATTTGGACTCATCAGACCAAAGGACAGATTTCCACTGGTCTAATGTCCATTTCTATAGGGCTATCTTCTGTATACCACCCCTACCTTGTCACAACACAACTGATTGGCTCAAATGCATTAAGAAGGAAAGAAATTCCACAAGTTAACTTTTAACAAGGCACACCTGTGAATTTAAATGATTTCCAGGTGACTACCTCATGAAGCTGGTTGAGAGAATGCCGAGTGTGCAAAGCTGTCATCAAGGCAAAGGGTGGCTACTTTGAAGAATCTCAAATATCAAATAAATGTTGACTTTTTTGTTCCTACATGATTCCATGTGTTATTTCATAGTTTTAATACTCTACAGATCTTTATCAATATAAAAATGTCTGTCAATATAAAAATGTCTATCAATATAAAAATGTTTAAGACCTTTTAATGTTTTGTCGTTTTATAATTTGCAAATAGAATATAAAGCATCTGAAGCTTCAATCATATGTTGAAAAAGTAATTTTATACTTATTAATTATTATCCTGGACAAACATATTCGTTTGTAATTTCACCCCAAAAAAATGATCATGTCCTTTTGTTTGAGCATAATACTGTACATTTGACCTTTTAGAATTACCGATTAGGAGTTTATCAACACACCATATAAGAGCAGGGAATATACAAAAAGAGGAGGAACTCCCATTTACAGTATTTGGAAACTCCAGAAGAAGAGATCTAATTCTGCACTAGACAGGATTCAGAACACCATCATGGTGTTTAGGAGCTTTAGAGAGAGGAAACAACACCAAAAGAGAAGGGATTTAATTCTGTACTACACAGGACTCGAAACACTGTAATAATGTTTTCAAGCTTTACCGGGTTAGTGCTCCCAGTCTTTGGCAAGATGTTGCACAACTCTTGACTATTTGGTGTTACAACACACCATGTCATGTTTCATAACACCTCAAGATGAATGTTTCTTAAATCTGGCCCAATACCATCCCAACCATGGGTTTCAATACTCAAGCAAAGTTAAAGGAAAACTTCACCCAATTGATTCATTAGTCTATTGTTGATATAGTCCCAAAATGTTTTGCTTGTCAGCAATCAAGTTTTCAAGATATGTAACTTTCAACAACAAAAAAATGAAATGAGCTTTTGGATGGAGTTTTCCTTTTAAGGTTTTGTATCGTTTAAGGTTGCCACTACCGTAAATTCCGGACTATAAGCCGCAACTTTTTTCCCAGCTTTGAACCTCGCGGCTTAAACAATGACGCGGCTAATATATGGATTTTTCCCGCTTTAAATTTTTTTTCTCTCCAAAAAAACACATTCTGTGACGTGCTCAGTTTTTTGGCGGCATGAAGCTATCATTAGACCAATGAAATTGCCGAACGGGTTAAGGTCAAACAACTTTTTTGTTTACTGTTTAGATTAAATCGAGCGCTCTCAAACTTCCCATCATTCTGATTACGGTAGTCATTTTGTCACCCTCATCATGGCAAAGACACGGAGAAATGCATATGATGCAACTTTCAAGTTGAAGGCGATTGATCTGGCTGTTGGAAAAGGAAATGGAGCTGCTGCACGGGAGCTTGGTCTTAATGAGTCGATGATAAGACGTTGGAAACAGCAGTGTGAGGAATTGACTCAGTGCAAAAAGACAACTAAAGCTTACTGCAAATTTTTTATTTTTTGTTACAAGCCGTGTTTCGTTAAAGCCTATTTATTTTTGTTACAAGCCGTGTTTCGTTAAAGCCTATTTATTTTTGTTACAAGCCGTGTTTCGTTAAAGCCTGTGTAAAGTTCATTTGTTTCAATGTACCGGTAGGCACATGCGGCTTATAGACATGTGCAGCTTATTTATGTTCAAAATACGAATTTTTTTTTTATTCAGTGGGTGTGGCTTATATTCAGGTGCGCTTAATAGTCCGGAAATTACGGTAGTTTTAGTTTTACAAAGCACTTCATTTTTGACATGCAAGTTTTGTAAGTAGCATTGCTGAATGCTTGCTGCCACATATTTGTAGCATGTTAGCTAAAAAGACTGGTACTCAGGCTAGACAAGTACCATCCTTCATTTATTTTTACCATAGAAAATACACAATAGATTGTTTAAGAGAACAGGCATGTTGTTTTAGCACTAGTAGCAGATGAAGCCCTCAAATGCTAGATAGCTAGTGCTAACCAACCTTGATCATGACTCCCAACTCCATTACAGTAAAGGCAGAAAACCGCCAGGGACTGAGTTATTGAGAGCAAGTACTAACCCAAACAACATGCGTATTCTCATAAAAGTAGCTAGCTACCTAACTTCCAAATCTGGTTTAGTTATCAATATCTTTGTCCGAGGGATCTTCTTAGCTAACCAGTTCCAGTGGAAAAATGATCGATACCAAGCCAGCTAACGTTACATCTTATCGTCAGGTGCAACGTTAGCTATGCAAATCTCCTCGCTATGACATTACATCACATTACACATTAGCCAGAGGCTATGTACTTATCTAGTTAATTCACAGTATCATAGCTAGCTACTCACCACAGACCAGTCACAGTCATCATGTTGTACGTTTGTTGTATGTAATCCATTCTTTGCCATATTGTTGAATGCATTAGAACTTTGCACCAACTTTACAGAAGTCCATTTTCACTCCTATGTCGAGCAAGTGCGTGTGCGTTGCAGACTTGAAAAAATGTCCACAACACATGGCAGCTGGGGCCGGACCACATCTTGTTGTCTCTGGGCAATTGGACATCATTGGTAAAAGCTGGCATGTCAGTAATCTATACCCCACCCATCCATACCCCACCCATCCATACCCCACCCATCCATACCCATCCATACCCCACCCATCCATACCCATCCATACCCATCCATACCCCACCCATCCATACCCATCCATACCCCACCCATCCATACCCCACCCATCCATACCCCACCCATCCATACCCATCCATACCCCACCCATCCATACCCCACCCATCCATACCCCACCCATCCATACCCATCCATACCCATCCATACCCCACCCATCCATACCCCACCCATCCATACCCCACCCATCCATACCCCACCCATCCATACCCCACCCATCCATACCCATCCATACCCCACCCATCCATACCCATCCATACCCATCCATACCCATCCATACCCCACCCATCCATACCCCACCCATCCATACCCCACCCATCCATACCCCAACCATCCATACCCCACCCATCCATACCCCACCCATCCATACCCATCCATACCCCACCCATCCATACCCCACCCATCCATACCCCACCCATCCATCCACCCATCCATACCCATCCATACCCCACCCATCCATACCCATCCATACCCCACCCATCCATACCCATCCATACCCCACCCATCCATACCCCACCCATCCATACCCCACCCATCCATACCCATCCATACCCCACCCATCCATACCCCACCCATCCATACCCATCCATACCCCACCCATCCATACCCCACCCATCCATACCCCACCCATCCATACCCATCCATACCCCACCCATCCATACCCCACCCATCCATACCCCACCCATCCATACCCATCCATACCCCACCCATCCATACCCATCCATCCATACCCCACCCATCCATACCCCACCCATCCATACCCATCCATACCCCACCCATCCATACCCCACCCATCCATACCCCACCCATCCATACCCATCCATACCCCACCCATCCATACCCATCCATCCATACCCCACCCATCCATACCCATCCATACCCCACCCATCCATACCCCACCCATCCATACCCATCCATACCCCACCCATCCATACCCCACCCATCCATACCCCACCCATTCATACCCATCCATACCCCACCCATCCATACCCCACCCATCCATACCCATCCATCCATACCCCATCCATCCATACCCCACCCATCCATACCCCACCCATCCATACCCCACCCATCCATACCCCATCCATCCATACCCCACCCATCCATACCCATCCATACCCCACCCATCCATACCCCACCCATCCATACCCGTTGTGACACATTCAGTTCCAAATCTTGTTTTGGACAAGACTGATTTTATGAACAAAATTGTCCTATTTACACTTTGTATTCAATTTTAACATTGTAATTAATGTTTCTGACTCATATTGATGCCCCAATAGGCTGTTTATAACCAGAGAAGTTGGTTCTAGTAGGCAGTTCCCCTTTAAAGTGTGCCTCCTGTTTTCTCCCAAGGGAAATCTATATAGAAGGTAAATAAAAAGCTGTATGAGAAGGAAGAGGATGTGAAGTTTAATGTTTCGACTTTGTTGTACCTAGTGTACAGTAAATGCTCTCTTTTTTGCTATATGAAAGGTCAAATAAAGAGTGTTTAAAAGTATTTCTCAGAGTTGCACATGTTAATAATTTAACAATATTTCACATGCCTGCAAACACATCTGTTGTTGTTATTTGAGGGGGAGGGGGGTTATGATAAGCCAAGAAAGTTGTACTCAGCTATTATTTGAGACATTTCTAGGTCATATTCTTCAAAACAACAAGTTGAAATAGATGAACTATTACAGCGGCTCAAACAGTTTCTTAACCACAGGAGAACACTTGATCACCTTGAGGCAATATGTGAACGCTCCACAGGTATGCAGAGCCTATAGGCGTGGCATTTCACATGACATGTGCACACATGGAGATATACTGTGTGGTTTTACCCTCCTATATATCAAATGAATGCCTGTTTGTAGATCTCCCGAGGACACGATCAATGCAGGTTAAAGTTAAATCCATATAGATTGCATATGGCTTACCATGAATAAATATAATTTATCTTTGCCATATCTTTTTAATGGCTATAGTAACTGTTAAAGACAGTTGAACATTAAACCTTATGCAATATTTAAAAAGGCCTTTGCCTCTCCTGGCATTCTGCATTACGTAATGATACACTATCATGTACATTTTGTGTGTGCCTGTTATTCTTTATTATTATTATTGTCTTTGTTTATGCCCAGCTTTCTGTCTTATAAAGGTAAAGCATTATTTTACAGCTCAGTTTAATTCTTAAATCCTAAATAATAAGGTTTTGAAGTGTCTGCCCTATAACTAGGAGATATAAGAAAGCTCTGGAAACATGTAAATATATTTTTACACATATGTGGTTAACCACTTTATTTTTTTTACTAGATTGACACAATAGACTCTAGGGGGTTTTAAGCTCGTACTTTATTGTTATTACCATGGTAACAATGTATACGTTCTGGTACTTACCTCAAACTGAAATATATTTGCTTATCTCAAAGAAACCAAAATGTAATTACAATGTAATATTAGGTAATGTAATTTCTAAATAACTACCTGGTACACAAAGTTCTGGAAAAGAAGAAGAAAAAGAAGAAGCATTACCAATAAAAAAAAAAAAAGAATCTGACCTACTTTGAGGATTCATGAGGTTCTTTTTTATCGAGAGAATTTAACAAGATATCACTTTCAAATGTATGCAATAATTCTGTCATCCTGGCCAATTTTGTAAGGTTTAAATATTCTCTGCAGAATCATTGCTCTGAAGCTTTGGACTTTTTTACCTTCACACTATCCGTAATGAATGAGCCGGTGTTTTGCAAACATGACCTTTGACCCCTGTCAGGTAACTATGCACCTAGGTAAAGTTTGTGTGATGGGGCATGTAGATACTTTCAAATATCTACAGTTCATGGGTGGAGCAGGGAAGCTCTTTCACAGAGGTCAAACTGGTTTCAAACAAATATACTTTCAGACCAACATAACAGACTATACAGTGCATTCAAAAAGTATTCAGACCCCTAGACTTTTTCCACATTTTGTTACGTTACATTCTAAGGTGGATTAAATTGTTTTTTTCCCCCCTCAACAATCTACACACAATACCCCATAATGACAAAGCAAAAACAGTTTTTTTTTATATTTCAGCAAATATAAAAATAAACTGAAATATCACATTTACATAAATGTTCAGACCCTTTACTCAGTACTTTGTTGAAGCACCTTTGGCAGCAATTACAGCCTCAAGTCTTCTTGGGTATGACGCTACAAGCGTGGCACACCTGTATTTGGGGAGTTTCTCCCATTCTTCTATGCAGATCCTCTCAAGCTCTGTCAGGTTGGATGGGGAGTGTTGATGCACAGCTATTTTCAAGTCTCTCCAGAGATGTTCGATCGGGTTCAAGTCTGGGCTCTGGCTGGGCCACTCAAGGACATTCAGAGACTTGTCACAAAGCCACTCCTGCGTTGTCTTGGCTGTGTGCTTAGGGTCGTTGTCCTGTTGGAAGTTGAACCTTCACCTCAGTCTGAGGTCCTGAGCACTCTGGAGCAGGTTTTCATCAAGGATCTCTCTGTACTCCATTCTTCTTTCCCTCAATCCTGACTTGTCTCCCAGTCCCTGCCGCTGAAAAACCTCCACACAGCATGATGATGCCACCACCATGCTTCACCTTAGGGGTGGTGTCTGGTTTCCTCCAGATGTGACGCTTGGCATTCAAGCCAAAGAGTTCAATCTTGTTTCAGATAATCTTGTTTCTCATGGTCTGAGAGTCTTTAGGTGCCTTTGGCAAACTACAAGCGGGCTGTCATGTGCCTTTTACTGAGGAGTGGCTTCCGTCTGGCCACTCTACCATAAAGGCCTGATTGGTGGAGTGCTGCAGAGATGGTTGTCCC
The DNA here is from genome assembly GCF_901001165.1 of Salmo trutta. Classification (NCBI taxonomy): domain Eukaryota; kingdom Metazoa; phylum Chordata; class Actinopteri; order Salmoniformes; family Salmonidae; genus Salmo; species Salmo trutta. The sequence goes on from NC_042987.1 coordinate 33,388,056, forward strand.
TGCCGCTGAAAACGAACTCTGGAGCTCTGTCAGAGTGACCATCGGGTTCTTGGCCACCTCCCTGACCAAGGCCCTTCTCCCTTGATTGCTCAGTTTGGCTAGGTGGTCAGCTCTAGGAAGAGTCTTGGTGGTTCCAAACTTCTTCCATTTAAGAATGATGTAGGCCACTGTGTTCTTGGGGACCTTCAATGCTGCAGAAATGTTTTGGTATGTTCCCCAGATCTGTGCCTCGACACAATCCTGTCTCGGAGATCTAGGGACAATTCCTTTGACCTCATGGCTTGGTTTTTGCTCTGACATGTACTGTCAACTGTGGGACCTTATATAGACAGGCAAGTGCCTTTCTAAATCGTGTCCAATCAATTGAATTTACCACAGGTGGCACAATTAAGTTTTAGAAACATCTCAGGGACGATCAATGGAAACAGGATGCACCTGAGCTCAATTTTGAGTCTCAAAGCAAATGGTCGCAATACTTATGTAAATAAGGTTATTTTTTTATACATTTGCAAACATTTCCAAAAATTGTGTGTAGATTGATGAGGATTTTTTTTTTAATCCATTTTAGAATAAGGATGTAATGTAACAAAATGTGGAAAAAGTAAATTGGTCTGAATACTTTCCGAATGAGCTGTAAGTCTTGACATATCAATCTGGTAAATACACCACTCTCATCATGTAACTAGTAGCTTTATGTCACTTTATTACTGTTGTCCCTAATCTAGAATATCCTGAGGCAATAATGTGTTTACCTCCCTCAACAATGTCTATTGAGAATTATACATTTTCATATAATCAAACAGAGATGGGCCTATGGAATTTTGTTGTAAAATATACAGTATGCTCATTTTTTGTTAACATCTTATTGCTGCCTTGTGTATTTGTCAATCTGAACCTTTGACCTTGAAGTGTTTGAACATTCTCCTTGACGTCACAACCAATTTAGAAACACTTTGTCTTGTCTAAACTACACTAAATCCATGACCATAAAATAACATTATAAACACATTGTATATTCTATTTGTATGAACATGATGTAATGTCATGATGAGATGTTTCCTGCATTGTGATGGAAGATATGTGGTCAGTGGCAGACAAAACTAGACTCATCCTGTAACATGTTTCTCTTTTGAACTGCCAATGTTTTTTACATAGCAACAGTGTATGAGAGCTGCAAGATGAACATGCAGCAGAACTGTTAATCTTCTGGCCTCTTCCATTCCTATATCAGAGTAGGAGCTAAACCTTAATGTACAGAGAGTCAGGCCAATGGAAAATACACTTGAAGTTAAACGTATGCAAGAGACAAATTGATTTTGTCTCAGACAACATAAGAGGAATCAGTCAATGTTAAGTGTGAGAAACTTCTTTTTCTTAATGCTCATCAAAGTAGGGCTACTGGACAGCTGAAAATATGCCGTTTCCTGTATCTTGAAATCAATTATTGTTGGTGTTGTTTAGTATCCATCATGCCTCAAATGGATACTAAACAACACCAACAATAATTGATTTCAAGATACAGGAAACTGCATATTTTCAGCTGTCCAGTAGCCCTACTTTGATGAGCATTAAGAAAAAGAAGTTTCTCACACTTAACATTGACTGATTCCTCTTATGTTGTCTGAGACAAAATCAATTTGTCTCTTGCATACGTTTAACTTCAAGTGTATTTTCCATTGGCCTGACTCTCTGTACATTAAGGTTTAGCTCCTACTCTGATATAGGAATGGAAGAGGCCAGAAGATTAACAGTTCTGGTGCATGTTCATCTTGCAGGTCTCAGGAAAGATGGTTGCCTCGCTGTCACTGTGGTGAGTGGGAGGAAGACAAAACAACTGCACACCAGTGGGACTTTGAAACCTCACAAACCCTGACTATTGGTCTTTTGCTTGAGTAAGTATTTACCACAAGCTGTGTATGTATGGGTTTCTTCTTGCTCATGTTCAATTACACCAACGTCTCGAAAGAATGCTGCTGAGATGATTAAACCACATGATGTTTCAACCACTAAAGATAAGCGAGGACAACATAGGCCTATGGAAGAGACATCACGTCCTAGAAATAGAACTATCAGTTACCATAGTCACCTAAACCTCTTTACCTTTTGTTTAAGTATGTAGGATTCAGAACAGCTGGAGGAGACGTTCCCACTTCAAATGCTTTAATTCAAATATTATTGTTTTATTCCCTTGACTTATTATGTACAGAGTAGCATTTCATTTAACATTTCAGCTGGTGTTTGTTATTAACTAAGCAAGTATGTAGTAACAATTCATATTTTGCTGTTACTTGCTTTAAAAAATCATCCAAAAGTATCTCAAATTGATTGTGAAGCTCAACAAGGTCACTTAGTCAGTTATAGAGGATTTGAACATGATGCGCAAAAAAATGCTAATATCAGTCCCATGACTTGAATGGGTTTTGTGCCACAAATGCTAAAACATTAGCATGTGGAAACAGTGCCAGGGACACCAAACCAAAGAATGGATTGCTGTCATACCTTGTCCATAGACTGCTTACAGGGTAAGGAAACCAATATGTAACTTTGTCATTTGAGTGAACTATCCCTTTAATTACAGGTAGGATATGGTAAGTAATAATGTTTATTTTAAAAACAAACAAGAATCATCATTATGTAACTATTATGAAATAAACCTTTTACATGGCTATACCATTTCCTCTACCATCTCAGCAACATCATTGGGATTTTTTGCCAAACTTGCCCAGGTTAGTTACCACACTCCCTCCTAGATTAGCATACTCAAGAATCATAATATAGATTAGAATGCAAATAAAATTGACAACCCAGAGAGTGCTTTTCCCAAATGTTTTAGAACTCATAGCTAGAATTGCATCAGTGCCATATGTTGCATATGGCTTCTTGAATTAGCTCTGTTTTAAAGAATGAGGAAGCATGTTGGGAATCCCTTTGGCCTTCGTTTCTCTCCATTTGACCAAAAATGAAATCTCTGACATTCTGGAGTGAGGCAATAGTGGCTTAAACGGACAGCATAAATATATGATTAAAAAAGCACTATTGTATGTCATTCACTCAAATGACAAAGTTACATATTGGTTTCCTTACCCTGTAAGCAGTCTATGGACAAGGTATGACAGTAATCCATGCTTTGGTTTAGTGTCCCTGGCACTGTTTCCAGATGCTAATCTTATAATGGGATGTTTGGGTTGGCCATGAGTTATTTCATGTATTAATTATATTGTATTTAATGTATACAAATATGTCAATATTTTCTTATTATTAGGCTATTTGCTTATCCGAATAGATTGCTTTTAGTATTTTACTTTACAAATACCAATAAGCACTACTTTACAACAAGCATTTACTTTACAATAAGCATTATTGTACTCTTTTTTTTCTTTTATCATTATGTCACAATGTGTCATAATGCAAGTTGTTCAACTAAAAATGTAATAAGGCTTTCATTACTAATAAAGTTAACACATTTCAAAATGACAACTGAGTTAGACAAACGTGATCTAAAAGCCACAGTTGTTGCTGCTGTTGCCATACATGTGAAGATTTGAAGATTTATCTAGAGGATGTGGTGTCAAAGAGCTGATTTAGAGAGAAAACATTGCTGTTAGAATCATGCCTGCTCCACATCAACAAGAAACATCAGAGAAGAAAAATACAATTGCGAAGAGCAATGCTTCTGAATCAGCACTAGGTTCTATCTGAAAGTCAGACTCTCTCTCTCTCTCACACACACACACACACACACACACACACACAATGTTACTTCATTTCAAGTATATATTGTAGCTTACTAAACAGTGATTTCAAGCAAGTAAGGTTCACTACAGATGGGGGCTACACAATGAGAATATCACCTTTGCTTACATTTTGCCTGGCACCTTAATAGGTTAGGCTACTCAAGTTCAAACAGTGGAGGCTGCTGAGGAGAGGACGGCTCATAGTAATGACTGGAATAGAGTCAATGAAATGGTATCAAACGTGGTTTCTATGTGGTTGATGCCATACAATTGACTCCATCCCAGGCATTACTATGAGCCGTCCTGTCCTCAGCAGCCTCCACTGAGTTGAATAGACGAAACAGCATAAACACAGGCGAAAGTTCACACCTCATTTAGTGGTTCAAAGCTGCCTACTGGACAGGCTATTGTCCTTTAAGGGATGATTTAATATTTGTGTCCCTATCTCTTGATTGACTGAAGGTGCAAGGGGATAATGTCAACAACTCATGTAAAAGTACCAGTAAATAACAAGGATTAAGTGTAAATCCATTCCAACATATGTATTACAAATTAATACAATTGAATAAATAGATAAATCACACAGAGCCGTGCGCATTACTATAGCCCATAAACCATTGCTGCCGTTGGAGCTCTTGCGCAAGATTTTTACGCACGCCTTTAGGTGGAGATTTCTGTAAAGGCAATTCTTCACAACAGATTTTTGGCTGTGCTTACTATTAACTATTACTATAAACACAGAGTCCAATTAACTTACAACGTTTGACATTGTCTGCCACTGTGGTGCTTTGCTATTTCCAAAGTCTAGCGTGTGCAACCATCAACGATTATAACGTTCATTATTGAGTCCCCCAAAATACAAAAATTAATATAATCACTCGCACTTTCACACAAAAGCACACGGAAAAAAATGTTAAAATCCCAGGTCGATAGCTGAACGTGACGAAGTCAACAAAGTCAGGTCTAACGATGTTCGGCCATAATTATTAGTGGTAGGATTACCCGTAAAAGTAAAAACAAGTGTTTAACTACAAGCCACCTATCGCCTGATTTATAGATCAAATGCTCATGCGCAGGCCGTGCTCGTGTCAAGCCTCGTGTACGAGCTCAAATTCTTCGAGGTCTACATAATGGTCAGGTGACCTTGAATTTCGACAGTTCCACTTTAGAGGGAGACTAGAGCAAGAATAAAATAATTGTCATAGTTCAAATCCATATCACCGTTTATTTTCGAATCTGAATCAGTAGTATAGTATGTGTAATTTACTTTGTAAATTGAATATCCAAATATATTTCCTGTAATGACGATAAAACAAAATCAACAACATCGTGTACCATCCTCACTGTTTTGGAAATGGTATGGCCCTCTGGTAGAATTCCGAGAATTAAGCCCTTGAGTTTCTTAGAACAGCATTCTCAGAACTGGTGATGCACGAAGTTTCCAGGAAAGTTTTACAAGGTGATTTTTTCCCCCATTATTTGACAGTATTATACCAGAAGTTACTTGTAGTGGTAGACATGCGTTGTGGCGCATTGGCTTCATTGATCAAATTTAAAAACTTAAAGATACTTTTGTGTTCTTTCGTTTTGTGAACAGTGGGGTTTCTTAGACTGCAGTTACTAGACTTCTTGCTGATGTTTATGCTTGATGCATGGTCAGGTAGTTTAGTATCTGCTCTGCTTGAGCAGCATGTATGTGAGAAATTTACTCGGAAGTTCGTCTTTCATTGCGAAACTATATATATGTTCATTGCCTATGCTCTCACCTTTTGATCATGTTGGTTTATCGAATATATAGATATTATCGCGAGATAATATATTAGTATTGATGTGCAGTTGGTTTATAGCCTATCCTACTGTACAGAGAGATTACATTTGTGTTACATAGTTAATCAAAGTCATTTTTCCGGGTAGTATTAATTTAATATTCTCAAAAAGTATTTATCTGTAATAGTCGTTAAATATCAGTAAACGAATAGCAAGAAAAGTAGCGCAACAGGGCGAGCCAGTCTGGTTAGATCACTGCGTACTACTTTTCAGCTTTGCGCACTGTTATCCTCTCTTATGGGGGTTTCACTTCGCTGTTAGATTTCGACCGCTAAACTGTCGAAAACCGTAACGATCGGTAGTGAGTCAGAAACAGTCTAACAATATGTTGACGCAAATGTACATTCTTGATCTGTTTTTATGGGACGTTATTATCAATAACTGCCTACTAATTTTGTACTAAACTTATAGGGAGCCTCTGTGTAGGCCTATGTGCACATGCATTTGAAACTCCTAAAATCCTACACCCTATTTTACGCATAGGTCTACTTTGCCATATTCCATTTTTTTGTTCTCTTTTCAAGGTAAAAATAAATTGGGTCTACCCAGTGTGAAATGTCATGGGGTTAAACAAGGTGGCTTTCCACTTCTAGACCTATCGAAAAGCAGGAAACCTATTTAGAAGCAACCTAATCTGTGCGCACCCAAGACGGAATGTACTCAATGCGAGACACGTTCCAAGCGCGAAACTCGGGCTCCTCTTGAGGTGCCGTCTGTATTCGTGGGCTTGGACATATGCCAAAAGCAAATCGGTCATAACCGAATACCAATCAAATTTGATTGGTTACATACACGTGTATAGCAGATGTTATTACGGGCTATTAATGGATGAAATTGGTTTTAAACGTGTTTTTCACAAACTGTTTCTAAGTAATGTAACCTATAGTAAAACATTTGCAGTAGAGTAAAACTCACAATTTATAAAAGTACAAATATTTTATTTTTAAGCATATTGTTTTTGGTAGGTCTAATAGCAATATGTAACCTGCTATGTGCACCAACAAATAGCCTAACTTGTTCACTGTAGCCTATACAAGTCTACTTTCCCACTGGCCACAACAATCATGGCTTGTCACTATGTTATGAACATCAGTTCAATGCCTATACCCTATAGTTGACATGGTTAGTAATATCAGTCTGTAGCCTCACTCGCAGAAACGTGGTCCACTTTCCCCAAATTATTTTTACTTTGTTGGACTTTGAAATGGCGCCACCTATTGAGGAAATATTTCTGACCTGCCAACTTCAATGGGAATAGAATGATAGTGCTATGTCCTCATAGAATATTACATATTTAAATAAAATCAAAAGGAACAGCTTTGCTTACTTTATGTTAATATCATCCTGCAACTCTCACAATCTGTGTTTGGCAGATTGTCTATATTTTACAAGGTATTTCCCATGTTTCCTCAGATTCTGACACCATGGCCTCATTGGCAGATGGCTGCATTCAATTTACCCGCCATGCCGGTGATGTTCTGCTCAACTTCAACCGCCTCCGCAGTAGAAATATCCTGACGGATGTCACTATCCAGATTGACGGTCAGCACTTCTGCGCTCACAAGACGGTCCTCGTGGCCTGCAGGTACGTTCAAGACCAACTACCAGTTTTTAGGCCAATCATCCTCCTTGTGCTATAGGATTGTCATTGTGAGAGAAGGGGCATAATCATTTTTTATTTTTTATTTTGATAGTGGACTTTTTTACTCCATATTCACGGACCCCCTGAAGAGCAACCTGAGTGCCATCAGCCTGGACCCCAAAGTTGACCCTGATGGTTTTGCCATCCTGCTGGACTTCATGTACACCTCCACTCTGACCCTGAAGGACAGCCTGGTTCTGGTTACCATGAACACAGCCTCCTACCTCCAGATGGAACATGTGGTGGACACCTGTCGCAGGTTCATCAAGTCCAGGTATTGAAAAAATGCATAATTGCTCATCTATTTATACTTGGTCTGTAGCCTACTAGTGCCTGGAACCTTTCCTGGTCAGTTCTGGGAATATTTCCAGGCCCTATTTTCTTATTCACATCTGAATAGTATCAGTTTGGAACTAAATGGTTGCTGTTCCTTACTTCCTGCCCTTTTAGAGAGCAGTCTCTGAGTCTGCAGAGAGAGGAGGTACTGGCCAGCCCGATGCATCTCTCTCAGGACCTCCCTGCTTTCAGGGTTCTGGATAGGGTGGCCCCCAGCCACACATCCATATCTCCCCTCAGAGACTGGAGGAGCTACTGCCCCAGTGTATTCAGTGGTATCAATGCTTCAGGTAGCTCCCACCACGTCCACGGAAAACACATCCCCATCAGAAAAATGTCAGATGCCTGCAATGTCAGTGACATTCCCAAAGGGGGCGCCATCTCTCAGAAACTCTGCTCTACCGTGAATCGCACAGAGACCACCATCATCCACCACCCTTTGTCATCCGACTCCTCATCAGTTACCATCTGCCCTCTCCCCTGCTCCAGCCGTCAGCCGGGGCCACTTGGGGGCCTCCAGGGGCCTGAACACAGAGGGGCCTCCCCCATGGAGGAGGACAGGAACCAGCACCCACAGCCCAGCTCCCTCAGCCTGTCCCCAGGCTGCACCAAAGGGGTGATCTGCAGTCCTCAGAGCCCTCTCCGTTCTGACTGCCAACCCAACTCCCCCACTGAGTCCAGTGGCTGCAGCAGGAACGCAGCCCCGGCCCTGACCCAGCCATCCGGCTGCTCCCAGGAGCCCAAGGCCCGCAACTGGAAGAAGTACAAGTTTATCGTTATGAACCAGACCTCTGGGGAGAAGGAGGAAGAGTCCCAGGTAGGGAGTGTTGAGGCTGGGGACTGCTCCCCTCCACAGGGCCGCTACAGAACCAGTGGATCAGAGGGACCCGTTGAAGAGCTCCAGACTGGAGAGATGGTCAACGAGCATTGGGAAGAGATCCTTGTGCCACAGGCCAGCCATCGCAGCATTAGCCAGCAGAGATGCTCCTCCTGTGGTACGGATGCCCCTCAGCACCTGGAGGTGTGTTCCCGCTCCCCTGGGTCCTACACGGGGGAGGACACCAATGAGCTGCACTCTGAGTACTCCGACTCAAGCGGTGGTGAGTAGTGTGTTTCAATGAGTGGGGCCGATGCAATAAACATTGACACAGTATAGTTACATTCATGCTGTTACACTTTTCATGGACTAAATCTCAACGTTTCCATTGCAGAGAATGGTTACTACTTCTGCAACGAGTGCGACGCAAAGTTTGCGGAGGCGGACTCCCTGAAAGGCCACATGCTCCAGGTCCATGCTGATAAGCCATACAAGTGTGACCGATGCCAGGCTGCATTCCGTTACAAAGGGAACCTCGCCAGCCACAAGACTGTCCACACTGGTAAGACTTCTGTTACATCTTAACTCATATCTGTCCTGTCAAACTAATAAGGTCATTGTGTTGTCAGACGTGGGATCCGTATGACTAAGAACAGTGTATTTGCAGGGTTCTGTGTGGCATCAGGGTCATGGTTTGTTTATGCCTCTTGTATTCCAGGAGAGAAACCATACCGCTGTAACATCTGCGGCGCTCAGTTCAACCGGCCGGCCAACCTCAAGACCCACACCCGCATCCACTCGGGAGAGAAGCCGTACAAGTGTGAAACGTGTGGCGCTTGCTTCGTACAGGTGAGGAAACCGCTATGAGCTGGCATTCACTCATGAAGGACAAATATCATTCATATATAATTCTGTATTTGGTTTCTAGGTAGCTCACCTCCGGGCCCACGTGCTGATCCATACGGGGGAGAAGCCGTATCCCTGTGAGATCTGTGGGACGCACTTCCGCCATCTTCAGACACTCAAGAGCCACTTACGGATCCACACTGGAGAAAAGCCCTACCACGTAAACGCCTTGTCTTTCCCTTCACATGGCCCAGTGTGTATCTGATTCATTTGGACTGCTTCCTCTAATCCCATTCCTGGCTTCCTGTGACTGCCTATCAATAGCCTAAACGGAGTACCCAGGGCCTCAGCTTAAATGCATAGTGGCTATAGCCTTTGTCCTCCTGCTAATCCTGCGTTTAATGTATGAATGAACCCATTGAGAGGCAGTTTGATTCAATTAGTGACTCATTGCGTTTGTTCTTTTTACTTCCTCAGTGCGAGAAATGTGACCTTCACTTTCGCCACAAGAGCCAGTTGAGGCTGCATCTCCGTCAGAAGCACGGCGCGGTCACCAACACCAAGGCTCAGTACTGCCGGGCGAACACGGACATGCTCGTTGGCTTGGCCAAGGCCTGCTAAATGGACACTGGGACGATGGAGTGCGATTTGCTGGCAATTTTTAGGTTGTTTTAGGAACACGTTGTCATAGTACCACGCTGTCGGTGATTGTTGTGTTTGTTGGCACTGGCAGACAGGTTTCCTCCAAATGTGAATATTTCATATAGTTTATAGCCCTTTTATGGATGTTTGTATATAAATCTAGTATGTACTGTGTATAAATGTTAATGTGTTTTAAAAACGTGTTAAATTTACTGCATTGGAATATACATTTTGAAAATTAGAATTTTGTAATATGAATTCTTATCGGGTAATAATGTTTTCAGTTAAGTATGACTTTTTTCCTGAATGTTTTCAGTTGAAGGACAGTCGTCTTCTAGAAAACTGTACGACACATTTTCATTCAGATTGAGAAACACTGTTACATTTGGTACAGTTCTGTTATAGATAGTATATGGGGGCATGTTCAGCTGGACATTACGTAATATATTACCCAGTTCTTTGTAGTTTCTCATGTTATTATTGTGAATATATACTACCTACCCAGATTTCCCTCTGCTGGCAGAGTATATGTCTGCATTACTAAGGTACAGACGCTTTTTATGTCTTTCTACCTAGTGAAAGTTTGTCATTGAATCTGTTGTTTGGTCAAAATAATATATTATCCGACACGGATACACGCATACGCAATGTATTCAAGGTGCTTTACACTGAGTTGTCAGATTTTCTGTTCATTAGCGCAATGTCCCACGTCAGCACTTTGTACTGTATTTGTTTTGTCCGCTTTTTGTCTCAAGCCCACAAGCTGTAAGTACACCAGGTCTCAAGCTACAAGTCCTCAGGAATGTTATCAACATTTGACTTTGTAAACTGCAGAGCTTTATGTGAAATATAAAGGAATGTATTATGGAAGCATACATTTGTCTCTTGGTATCATTTGTCAATGTGAAAATGCGCATAACATCACGGATTATAAATTACTATCTTCTATCCCATAATCATATCATGGCCTTATAGTCAGTGTCAGTTTGCATCTACCATAGAATGAGACACTCAAAGGTATCAGGTGACAATACAATACCATCAACTTCCCCAGAGGATTAACCACAGTATGAGATAGAATGACACACTGAGTGTAGACAACATTCAGGACACCTGCTCTTTCCATAACTGACCAAGTGAATCCAGGCGAAAGCTACGATCCCTGATTTATATCACTTGTTAAATCGACTTCAATCAGTGTAGATGAAGGGGAGGAGACAGGTTAAAGAAGAATTTTTAAGCCTTGAGACATTTGTGTGTGTGCTATTCAGAGAGGGAATAGGCAAGACAGAAATTGAAGTGACTTTGAACAGGATATGGTAGCAGGTGCCAGGCGCACTGGATTGTGTCAAGAACTGCAACGCTACTGGGTTTTTCATGCTCAACAGTTTCCCGTGTGTATCAAGAATGGTCCACCACCCAAAGGACATCCAGCCAACTTGACACAGCTGTGAGAAGCATTGGAGCCAACATGGGCCAGCATCCCTGTGGTGGGGGGGGGGGGGGGGGGGGGTTCCTCCTTGATCATTTACAGATAGACAACACTGCTTTCATTTTGGCCAATAAAGTTCGTTTGGATAGATTCTGTTCATATTTGGCCACACAGTTGAAAAAGCAAAAATAATGACATGTTTGTGAGTACCAAGAGAGCCAAGGAATCACAATACGTAATTCAATGAATTAATTCACTGAATAGTATGTGAATGTGACACTTTAAAAGTGGAAATTTACATGAAAAACTAAAATAACTAATAAAGTAAGAATGGTGACGTGGCATTTCTCAACACAAGCCAATCAATAGTAATGTCAGTCTGCCCTCTGCTGGCTTATTGGTTGACTGACATGGGAGTGATTCCTATCTGTACAGACCAGTGTCTACAATGTAGAGTTACATGGGTAGGTACAGTGTAACTGCCCATTGCTACGTAATACTTACTCTGCTGGCTGTTTATATATTTAATTGCATAATGAAATTCTCATCAGATTAAACTATAACACATGATGAAATAATAAGGAATGTAAACAATGTTGAATGATTTCTGTGACATGAGTTTGGTCTGTATGGCAAAGTTTTTCACTTACAGCACAATAACCGTTTAAGGCTTGTGGCGGAAACAAAATAAATAGATCGTAAATATCGTTACAGATATCAAAATGTCAGTGAGGAAGAATTCTATTGTTCCAGGAAGACTTTGTCAAACCTTTTTTGTACCAGGGACTTAAAAGCTATGGTCTCTTTCGTGTCAGGGATCAGCAAGCTATGGTCTTTTCTCCTCAGGAACCGCTTACATTAAAGAGCACTGTAGAACTGACCAAATTAGAGTCTCAGGGACCGCCAGCAAACAGTTGAGAGACACTGATATAGCCTTGAGATAGTGTGATCTTCTGTCTGTGAGTGTGGAATTATCCGTTTGAGTGGGTCCGTCAGTAAGTATTCACCTGTCAAAGAAAAATGAAGTACAAACAGACAGACACGAGAGGGAGGTATATTTGGTTTGTCTGTCATTAACTTTTTCTCCCACTTTACATGGTAACATACTCAGATTCAACAAAACGGGTACTTTTTTCCTTTGTTGTGTAATCAATGATTAAACAAATAAAACACAACAAAAACTTCAGTCGAGAGCTGATCTTTGTGCACTTTTGTAGTGACGCATAAAGCCAGAGCCAAGTGATCATGGAGAACCAGGTATCTATTAGACTTGACATTTTCAGTCACCCTACATGGGACCACAAAGACACTCAGTATTTCAGCATTCTGGAGAACACCAAATAATCTTTCATGTGCAGTGATGCACACTCACAGATAAACAGTTTAAATTTAGGACTAAGCCCAGTTTAAATTTCGAACTAGTCCAACACCGTATGTGCTGGAACCAACTATCGTAGTCATGCCAGTTTAATCCACAAATTTGTACTACTGCAATCAAGGTTGCTTGTTTCTCGATTACCTTAGTTCATATTTCTTTCAACATGAGACAGGTGTTTTCTATGTTTTATTAGTATACAGGGGAAGCCAATAAGACAACATTGTTTATCTAAATTGATTTAGCAGAGATGCTCTCTCTTTCCCCCTCGGTCTGTCCTTCATAATCCTTCTCTATCTAGTCCAGAGAAGTGGTTGGTCTGTCCTTCATAATCCTTCTCTATCTAGTCCAGAGAAGTGGTTGGTCTGTCCTTTATAATCCTTCTCTATCTAGTCCAGAGAAGTGGTTGGTCTGTCCTTTATAATCCTTCTCTATCTAGTCCAGAGAAGTGGTTGGTCTGTCCTTTATAATCCTTCTCTATCTAGTCCAGAGAAGTGGTTGGTCTGTCCTTTATAATCCTTCTCGATCTAGTCCAGAGAAGTGGTTGGTCTGTCCTTTATAATCCTTCTCGATCTAGTCCAGAGAAGTGGTTGGTCTGTGAAAAAAGCATGTGCTTGTCCAGGTTATCACTGACAATGATGTACAGCGATTTTATCACAGAAAATGTCATTTTGTTAACATACTGTACTGTTTATGCCTCTGCTTGACAAGAAAAACAAGCACCTCGCAGAGCAGAGAAATTCTAATAGTCTTGTCCGTATACAAAGACCCCCGACTAAAATGACAGACCTGTCAGTCGGTGTACTACTATCATAGTGAACCCCCTCAGAGGGTTCATGTAAGGTTTTTCAGCAGAGCATCTTACTACCTACCTCATTCACTCTAACACACACACACACACACACACACACACACACACACACACACACACACACACACACACACACACACACACACACACACTTGACATTGACAAAAAAAATAGGCCCCCCCAAAAAATGATAAGTGTAAAAAGTAATGAATGGAAATAAAGTAAGTATATTGTTGCTGCAACTAAAAGTAGCTGTGAATGGTAGTTGTTGGCAGTGTGCGGAATTTCAAATCTCCTTGTCCAGGATGGTTTTGACATTGGCAAACACCTGAAACAGAGGGAGAGAAAGAGATGCATTGGAGAAAACCAGATTCATGTTTGTGTTTTTGTACATGTGCAATCGCCTGGGCAGAAGTGTGTGATTGCCCTCCGGAGGGTCCAAGGGAACAGAGAGACAACCAATAGGGAAAGAAACAGCTCAGATTGAGGGAATTCATACTGAATTGTAAGATCATAGTGAATGAGTGTATACTACTGAGTGTGTACTACGGAGTGTGTACTACTGAGTGTGTTCCAAATGCCCATAATGTGTGACTGCAATGACGCAGTGCTGAATACTCCTATTGCTTACCTTGTCCACACCGCACGAGGCATCCACAGTGCGCACCTTGCCCTGTTTCTCATACAGTGAGATGACGGGGCGTGGATCCTTCAGGGGAGGAAATTCAATCAATCCTTATCCCAGTCTGCTGTTCCCACACGCTTCAAGAGGACCACCATTGTTCTTGTTCCCAGGAAAGCTAAGGTAACTGAGCTAAATGACTACCGCCCCGTAGCACTCACTTCCGTCATCATGAAGTGGTTTGAGAGACTAGTCAAGGGCCATAATCACCTCCACCCTACCTGACACCCTAGACCCACTCCAATTTGCTTACCGACCCAATAGGTCCACAGACGACGCAATCGCAATCACACTGCCCTACCCCATCTGAACAAGAAGAATACCTATGTAAGAATGCTGTTCATCGACTACAGCTCAGCATTTAACACCATAGTACCCTCCAAACTCGTCATTAAGCTCGAGACCCTGGGTCTCGACCCCGCCCTGTGCAACTGGGTCCTGGACTTCCTGACGGGCCGCCCCCAGGGGGTGAGGGTAGGTAACAACATCTCCACCCCGCTGATCCTCAACACTGGGGCCCCACAAGGGTGCGTTCTCAGCCCTCTCCTGTACTCCCTGTTCACCCACGACTGCGTGGCCATGCACGCCTCCAACTCAATCATCAAGTTTGCAGACGACACTACAGTGGTAAGCTTGATTACCAACAACGACGAGACGGCCTACAGGGAGGAGGTGAGGACCCTCGGAGTGTGGTGTCGGGAAAATAACCTCACACTCAATGTCAACAAAACAAAAGAGATGATCGTGGACTTCAGAAAACAGCAGAGGGAGCAGCCCCCTATCTACAGTGATGGGACAGTAGTGGAGAGTTTTAAGTTCCTCGGCGTACACATCACGGACAAACTGAAATGGTCCACCCACACAGACAGCGTGGTGAAGAAGGCGCAGCAGCGCCTCTTCAACCTCAGGAGGCTGAAGAAATTCGGCTTGTCACCAAAAACACTCACAAACATTTACAGATACACAATCGAGAGCATCCTGTCGGGCTGTATCACCGCCTGGTACGGCAGCTGCTCCGCCCACAACCGTAAGGCTCTCCAGAGGGTAGTGACGTCTGCACAACGCATCACCGGGGGCAACCTACCTGCCCTCCAGGACACCTACACCACCCGATGTCCCTTGAAGGCCAAAAAGATCATCAAGGACAACAGCCACCTGAGCCACTGCCTGTTCACCCCGCTAACATCCAGAAGGCGATGTCAGTACAGGTGCATCAAAGCTGGGACTGAGAGACTGAAAAACAGCTTCTATCTCAAGGCCATCAGACTGTTAAACAGCCATCACTAACAGAGGCTGCTGCCAACATACTGACTAAACTCTTTAATAACTTTAATAATCACTTTAATAATGGAACATTTGATGTAATAAATGTATCTATCACTAGCCACTTTAAACAATGCCACTTTATATAATGTTTACATACCCTACATTACTCATCTCATATGTATATACTGTACTCTATACCATCTACTGCATCTTGCCTATGCCATTCGGCCATCACGCATTCATATATTTGTATGTACATATTCTTATTCATTCCTTTACACTTGTGTGTATAAGGTAGTTGTTGTGAAATTGTTAGATTACTTGCTAGATATTACTGCATGGTCGGAACTAGAGGCACAAGCATTTCGCTACACTCGCATTAACATTTGCTAACCATGTGTATGTGACCAATACAATTTGATTTGATTGTTTGGGCGCTACCTTTTCTCCAGGCTCGCTCTGTTGTCATCGGTGAGCCCGCTGCTCTTCCCTCTTTCTATACATCTGTTGATACAGACCTGTAGACAAACAAAAACAGAGCTCTCAGGATAAAGATTACACTGTCAGCCAAGCAATAAAGACATTCACACTCGGAGGCAAGTTTCAGAAATAAAAGTCGTACTCCAAATGTGTCATATGTGATATGTTGCCCCTCCCTGTTCGTCCCCTCCCCTTCCTCTTGGAGATCCTTGCCCCCAAAGCCGTATTATTACCTCATTGCTAAAGTCGAAGAAAAGCACAAATTTGACATCAGCCTCCCCATCCATGATGGTGGTCCACCCCTGGAGGTTTTCCTCATTTCGGGGGAAGCCGTCGATGAGGAAGTGGATCTTCTTCTCGTCTAACTTCCTGGTCTCCTCCATGGCCTGAGGACAAAGGAAATTGAAAGTTAAAGGGATATTCTTCTCCAAATCGAAGTCAGACATTTTTATATCTGAAACGTATTTATTACACACCACCTGTAGACCTCACTGGGTGAACTATCCCTTTAAGGGTGAAGCAAGGATTAATTCAGCCTATGGAGCAATGACAGAGACTATTTCAGTACTCAGACCAAAATGACTGTATAGTGCTACTCCATATTACCTAAGCTAATACTAATGTTAACTGCCAGCTTACTGAACGTCAACAGTTAACACAAACCCTGTAGTCATAGGTACCTGGAGTTGGGGCATACCTTCTTGAGTAATTTAATGGTGATCTCGAAGGGGACTATCTTGCCATCCTTAATGTGGTTATCGATGAGCTGTCCGAACTCTGAGCCTTCTCGGCTCTGTTCAGGCCTCAGCAGGTCTCTGGCAGACAGATGAGTGTAACCGTAGTTCTGGGAAAAGCACAAAGGGTTAATGCCAGCCTTAACCAAAACAACACAGTGCACTCCTCTAATAACAATAATTACTGATTCAACCGCTTACGGAGAACAATGGGACATGTGTGTACTTGTATTGTAATAGGAATGTCCAGGTGAACACAAAGGAGAGACTCGTTGGTAAAGTCAATCTACAGGGAGACACCGTCCAACCAACACAGAAGCAGAGAAAATGTCTAAATGGCCTCTTCTGAGCAGGCCCTTACATCCAAATCAGACAGCACCAAATGTTCTGTAAACACCTGCCTCTTGGAGACAGGCCCTTACATCCAAATCAGACAGCACCAAATGTTCTGTAAACACCTGCCTCTTGGAAACAGGCCCTTACATCCAAATCAGACAGCACCAAATGTTCTGTAAACACCTGCCTCTTGGAGACAGGCCCTTACATCCAAATCAGACAGCACCAAATGTTCTGTAAACACCCGCCTCTTGGAGACAGGCCCTTACGTCCAAATCAGACAGCACCAAATGTTCTGTAAACACCCGCCTCTTGGAGACAGGCCCTTACATCCAAATCAGACAGCACCAAATGTTCTGTAAACACCTGCCTCTTGGAGACAGGCCCTTATGTCCAAATCAGACAGCACCAAATGTTCTGTAAACACCTGCCTCTTGGAGACAGGCCCTTATGTCCAAATCAGACAACACCAAATGTTCTGTAAACACCTGCCTCTTGGAGACAGGCCCTTACGTCCAAATCAGACAGCACCAAATGTTCTGTAAACACCTGCCTCTTGGAGACAGGCCCTTACGTCCAAATCAGACAGCACCAAATGTTCTGTAAACACCCGCCTCTTGGAGACAGGCCCTTACATCCAAATCAGACAGCACCAAATGTTCTGTAAACACCTGCCTCTTGGAGACAGGCCCTTATGTCCAAATCAGACAGCACCAAATGTTCTGTAAACACCTGCCTCTTGGAGACAGGCCCTTATGTCCAAATCAGACAGCACCAAATGTTCTGTAAACACCTGCCTCTTGGAGACAGGCCCTTACGTCCAAATCAGACAGCACCAAATGTTCTGTAAACACCTGCCTCTTGGAGACAGGCCCTTATGTCCAAATCAGACAGCACCAAATGTTCTGTAAACACCTGCCTCTTGGAGACAGGCCCTTATGTCCAAATCAGACAACACCAAATGTTCTGTAAACACCTGCCTCTTGGAGACAGGCCCTTACGTCCAAATCAGACAGCACCAAATGTTCTGTAAACACCTGCCTCTTGGAGACAGGCCCTTACGTCCAAATCAGACAGCACCAAATGTTCTGTAAACACCCGCCTCTTGGAAACAGGCCCTTATATACTAATCAGACAGCACCAAATGTTCTGTAAACACCTGCCTCTTGGAGACAGGCCCTTACATCCAAATCAGACAGCACCAAATGTTCTGTAAACACCTGCCTCTTGGAAACAGGCCCTTATATACTAATCAGACAGCACCAAATGTTCTGTAAACACCTGCCTCTTGGAAACAGGCCCTTATATACTAATCAGACAGCACCAAATGTTCTGTAAACACCGGCGTCTTGAAGACAGGCATTTACACTACCAGTCAAAAGTTTTAGAACGCCTACTCATTCATGGGTTTTTCTTTATTTTTTACAAATTTCTACATCGTAGAATAATAGTGAAGACATCTAAACTATAAAATAACACATATGGAATCATGTAGTAACCAAAAAGTGTTAAACAAATCTAAATATATTTTATATTTGAGATTCTTCAAAATAGCCACCCTTTAATGAGAAAAACCCTTGAATGAGTAACGTTAGCTTCTGTAAACACCAGAACATTTGGTGAACATTTGGTGCTGTCTGATTAGCATATACACTACCGATCAAAAGTTTTACAACAGCTAACGTTACTCATTCAAGGGTTTTTCTCATTAAAGGCTTGTAGGAAGTCAAAACTAAAGGCAATGCTGTCAGCTGCTACAGAATCACACAGTGTTCACAGAATGTCAACACAATACAACAGTGCATAATCAGTGTTCTCTGTCCTTATACATTCCGTTTGGCGTCACCCACTATCAACAGATATGAGAATAATCCATAACATTCAGCGTCAAGCCAAGTGACCATCAACACACACCTTCAGTGTCACAAACACTAGAAATCATGTGTATTACAGAAAGGACAAATATATTCAAATTCTGTTGATCACTCAAATCTAAATAGGAACTTTAGTCACCTTAAATCTCCCCGATACGTCCTTCCTAACAATTTAGCTAGCCTAATTTGTTAAGGAATCAATTGGGTTATGAGAATGAAATTGTCCGGGAGTAATGTAGATCCTTTAAAAGGAGTGCAATAGTAACAATGTCCTAAGCAGAGAATAAATATAAAGGAGTCACGTGGTATATGCCTAGATGGTTATTGTTCAACAGTGAGTTGCTGTGCTCCATTGACACTGAAAGCAGGGGAGGGGTTTAGGGAGAGACGAGTCAGCATCACTAGTGCCCTTTAACTCTTATTGTGCTGAATGAATGGACACTACGCGTGGGTTGGTGTTATTTCATGCTGGAACAGGATGCTTGCTCAAACTCATTTGGCCACAGCCCTAAATTATGAATACAGGGCAGGGATTGACATTAAGGTCTTAAAGACACGTCAGGAATACTTTTAGGTTGCCAAAAGATTATGATCACATGCCCGAAAATTTTAAGAAGCTAGTTTCACCTACACACAGGGGAGAAACCAGAAAGATCTGACTAATGGATTTATTTGCATTTTGGCTGCTATCAGGAGAGAAAAATGAATTGCCAGCTCAATGGGACATCCACAGAGAAGGCTCAACTTGCACAACTGCTCAGGTCACTTGCCCGGGGCAATAGGACAACCCTTAATGCCAATCCCTGATATGTCAAAACACACATCCAAGTAGTTGGCAAATACATGAAACAACTTGTCACAGAAGAAAGCCATAGGAGGCCTGCTGAATATCAGTAGTAGACACTAAATCTTTGCTCGAGTTTATCTATTGACGCAAAACACCACCCAGACAGACATCTGCCTTGATTTCTCATGCCTCCCTGTTCAAGGGCCCCATTGGTTGGAGGGGTAGAGCAGGTGATTAAAAAAAAGACCTTTACATGAAGTGAATTGCACGACAGCTGAACATGATTAAGATGTACACTACACATCCGCATGACGTCAGTAGCCGTGCATAGGCTACTCTGTATGTAGTTAGAAGCCGACCACCATAAACACATTCCATCCGGTTCCATCCGTTTCTCAACAGTAAGACATGAAAACACTAGCTACTGATTAGAATAGAAGTCATGTCTGTTTTACATAACAAGCTAGCTAGCCTCTGTCTGTCGTTGGTGAACTATAGCCCACGTTGAATTCCTGAGGGGTAAACTGCAAAACAGAATCAATGAGTTAGCCAGCTAAATAACTTTTTATTTTTAAGAAAGATAAGCTACAAATGAACATGTTCTAATTGATACAAAAACCCCAAAACAATAGATTGTGATTATTTCTGGTTGTTTATCGAAGTTATAGTACCTGGCGAACTGATTAATAGCAGCTACCATACCCCTCTCTCAGGTAGAACCTTTATCCATAGCTAGTTTGCTAGTTGAAAGTGTAATGATGGAAAAAATATATATAATTATTATTCATAGTTATTTAGCTAGTGTGGTGCTGGCATAGTTATACTGGTAAGTGCTCCTTCTTCTATATGTGGCTATGCTAACATACATTGATACATTTAGCTGGTCTCCACTCGACAGAAGTTGCCACGACCCCCTCAAATCTATTAGTGGTTTCTTTTCCTAACACAATTCAACGCCCTGTCAAATGATCACGGTCCTTTTCATGGCTCTTTCTCGCCGTCTCACCGAGCACGAACACGACCTGCGTCTTCTTCATGTCGACCAACGCTCCGCACCTTCGCAGATAAACTACTCAATAAACGGGAAAGTCATACACCGAAAACAACAACCGATCAGGGAGTCGGCAGGACAGGTTGAAAGAGCTGTTTATGAACGTCAGTGGGAAGTCCGCAAAAGCCAACACCACTTCCCACTGTTGACGATGCCAACCAATGGCAGCACAGGAGGGTCCCCGGGGTGTTAACCACGACTATATGATGTCTACGCAGGGGTCTGGAGACGCCTCTCCCTCACTGGTTGTCGCTGTCTCCTCCCAGCATCAGCACCTAGCCCAACTGAACAGCGACCGACCGAGACTAAATGATGCTCTACCAAGCGAGGGAGTTGGACGGATGATGGTTCATCGGTCGACGGAGATAGAAATGGATGATTCGTGTCACCAACACATTTAAGGGATAACTGAGCGGCTGGGTATCACACGAAGTCCCGGGCACGTTTGTGCAGCTCTGGCTGCTTTCTCTCATCATTCATAATGCACCATTCATGATGCGAGCTTCCCTCATCCTTGATCTCAAGAATGGCAAGAAGAAAACATTGAAATAGCCTAGCGTTATTGGCTCGACACACGCGCTGTTTCATTGATTCATATAGACTATTAGTCTATAACTAGCCTACTGTCATCGGGTTTGGGTAGCATATGAGCCAAAGTCTTCTTGTTGTGCCGACCAAGACAATCTTCTTTGAGGGCGCAGTACCAAAAGCAGGGCTATGCAAGCCATCCTAACAAAGGCACCCCAACACCCTCATTGACTCGCCTGCTGTCCCGTCGCCACTGACATGACAACGCCGAGCAGAAAGAGCAGGATCAAAGGGCACCGACCTGCAGCCGGACGCGTGGACTCGAAAAGGAAGAGGGCGACGGACTCGAAGCGAGGAAGCAGCAGCCCGAGGGATGTCCAATTGCAGTATCTGGGGATAAGCACCAAGGGCAGTGCGGCACTCAACAGTCATATCGGGGGAAGGTGGTGGGGGAGCGGATCAGTGTACCTTCCCCCACTCTTCGCTTCTACCTTGTCCTTAACGGTCCATTTTCCTGGCGCGAAAAAAAATGCTTGAAAACAAACTGCAGTATTGATTTGATTTCGAATGTTGGCTCTGTGTTTATATTCAAAATGATTAATCTATTTCGTTTTCTTAAGCCATTTGACTGCATCAGTGATGGGCAATTAAAATATTAATCTTGATTTACAAGCTCGCTGGAATCCGAGAGGGGACTGATGTACATACTGGTCAGGTATCATCTCCTCCCTCAGTCTCTTGTTCTGCTTACTCTGCTACTTGCCAGCACCATGGGCTGTATCCAGAGCATCGCCTGCAAGCCGCGCATTAGAAGGGAGAACATTGTAGTCTACGAGGTATCGGCCTCCATTGACCAGTGCCCAACGGTGATAGAGGAGAACTCGCCTATAGTGCTGCGTTATAAGACACCATATTTCAGGGCCTCCGCCGGGATCGTAATGCCTCCGGTGCCCCGCAATGAGACCTGGGTGGTGGGTTGGATCCAGGCTTGTACTCAAATGGAGTTCTACAATACTTATGGTGACATTGGCATGTAAGTTCTGAGCTGTCACCATCAGTAATCATTCAATCTGACTGACTCTGACTCTTTCTCACTCTCACTCACTCTCTCACTCTCTCTCTCTCTCTCTCTCACTCTCTCTCTCTCTCTCTCTCTCACAGACACACAATAGGCTTTAGTTCAGTGTGCTAATGTCTTGAGTCACTTGGCCAGACGATCCAGGTTTGGTACCCAGTCTGTCACATAATGTGAGCTGTTCTGTCTATATGTCATGCGTTGGATGAGTGAAATTCTAGCTATTGTACATTTCCTAGGCTACTATTAACATAGTCCATTAAGCGAGGCTATTGTAATGTATCATTATCATAAACTGTTGTACTGTTTTGTAGCCTGATATGATATAATAATATAATATTTTTGTTCACTACCAAAGGTCCAGCTGGGAGTTACCGGAGCTCCGCGAGGGCCGGGTCAAGGCCATCAGCGACTCGGACGGGGTCAGCTACCCCTGGTACGGCAACACCACCGAGACAGTCACCCTCACGGGCCCCACGTCCAAGCCGTCGCGCCTCACGGTCAGCATGAACGACAACTTCTACCCCAGTGTGACCTGGGCAGTGCCCATCAGCAACAGCAACACAGCCATGCTGTCACACATCACCCGAGACCAGAGCTTCATCACCTGGCTGGTTGCCATCAACTCTGTCACCAAGGTACTGTCGGCTTCAGAACATGGACTTCCTTGAACTGCTCTGTTTAGTTTTTGTTTCATTATCTTAAAAGGTATAGTTCACTTCAAAGTCAAAGTTTGTCCGTCGTTTCCCAACCTCTAAAGTGGTCTAATCTCGAGATAAATCCACATCCCACACAATCAGTTGTATGGATCCAACAATACGTTCCTCAATGCGTGGGAATGATTAGCACCATCTAATTACTTTGATCAACCCAACAAATGGTGTGTAATGTGGACTCATCCCAACATCCCTTTGAGTTCTGAAAACCTCTGACAAACACATTTTGGACTGAACCAAGCCTTTAAATTAGTGTTTTCTATGGTGTTCCTGGAGTACCCCCAGGACTGTTCATTTCTGTCCTAGCCCAGTGCAGCCTTGGGCCGGGGGTAGTCAATGTAGGCTACATATTGGGAAACACTTCTCTATGTGCTAACTGTAAAGCTCTTTGGGCTGCAGCGTATTACATGACCGTAGCTATACAAGACTCAGTGCAGGCTGCTGATGGGAGAACGGCTCATAATAATGGCCTGAACGGGGCAAATGGAATGGCATCAGACACCTGGAAACCATGTTTGATGTATTTGAAACCATTCCACTGATGCCGCTCCAGTCATTACCACAAGCCCGTTCTCCCGAATTAAGGCGCCACCAACCTCCTGTGATGCAAGTTAACTTTTACGAATATACTTTTTTCACTTCCCAGGAGCGCATTGTGCTGCAGACGGTGCGGTGGCGGATGCGGGTGGACATTGCCGTGGACCCTGACATGCCCCTTGGCTCCAGGGCCTCCCTAGTGGGCCGTCCTCACCAGGAGCAGCCCCACATCCTCAACTATCAGGAGCCAATCCTCTCCAACGCCCTGGGACGACCCAATGCCAACGACGCCCAAGTGCTGATGTGGAGGCCCCGCAGAGGGGCACCCCTAGTTGTCATACCGCCCAAATAAGGTCGAAAAGACTGAGAAAGAGAGATGTGATTGGTTCACGGTAATGAGGAAGTGTGGCCCATCGCAAAGCAGGGAAATTATGAGTTATCTTGCCAAGATGTCAGCTCTTCACTCATACCTACTACTGTCAGGGTTCAATGGATGATAAGAAATAGTGAAAAACTGTAGGTATTTTCTCTGGACTGGACTGCATTGGAATTGGCACAGCGGAAATCTACAGAGCTAGACTGGTTTCAGGTGCAGGCTCAACACTGCATCAGCGTTTGATTAAGTAGGACTGTTTTTGGACGGCCAGAGTCCTGAATTAGAGTTGTATCCATTGGACAGAGCTATCGAAGTTTCGTTGAGGTGGACTGAACACAGAACTGCATCCTACTGTAGATCTTATTGCATGAGAAAGAAAACGTTCTTTGACTGGAATAAGAATACCATTTTATATAAGCTCATCACATTAAGGATATTGAATGGAACTTCTAACATTGGCCATGAAATCCTGCAAGCTGGAAAATCTCCTCAGTGCCAATTATGGATATAACAGCCTTTAACGCTCATACAACATTTTAAGAACACATCGTTAGATTTAATTATGAGTCAAATCATATTATATAAATCTTCTGTTAGTTTAAGATCAATCAGATTGTATTAAGAACACCGACTTGGCATAAAGTTCTACAAAGAAATGGGCTGATTGTAGTCTTATTGAAATACGCCATGTTTATCCATTCACATAGAAACATAGAACATGGACAGGTTAAAGGTGTGGGTTTTCTGGTGTCAGTTGAGTATCTACACATACAAACATGAATGTCCAAGTCTAAGTCCAACCCTTGCCCCTACCCATATTGCTTATCTTTACAATCCTTTCCGATTTACTCAAAAGTGTCTTGGGTGAAGGGATAGGGGTTTATTTGGGATTGGGCCATAGTCCCACAGTACACTATTAAGGCAGTAGTCTGGGCTGGTATTGAGTTTATTCAGAGGGGTCCCTGTCATATTACACAATGTCACATGATTCATGCTCCATCTATGCTGCTCACCAGGTTCAGTCCACACCTTCCCATCTTTCTGCCCATTTCTCTCCCTCTCATCACTCCATCGTTCTCTCTCCTCTCTACATGTCACAATCCCTGAATTTCTCTCCACTCCAAGACTATGCAAACACAGAGGGACTGTTGAGTGAGATAAAAAGTACCAGTCAAAAGTTTAGACACACTTAATCATGCAAGGGTTTTTCTTTATTTTTACTATTTTCCACATTGTAGAATAATAGTGAAGACATCAAAACTATGAAATAACAGATATGGAATCATGTAGTAACCAAGAAAGTGTTAAACAAATCAAAATATATTTGAGATTCTTTGAAGTAGCCACCCTTAGCCTTGATGACAGCTTTGCACACTCTTGGCATTCTCTCAACCAGCTTCACCTCGAAGGCTTTTCCAACACTCTTGAAGGATTTACCACATATGCTGAGCACTTGTTGGCTGCTTTTCCTTCACTCTGCAAACCAACTCATCCCAAACCATCTCAATTGGGTTGAGGTCGGGTGATTGTGGAGGCCAGGTCATCTGATGCAGCACTCCATTACTCTCCATATTGGTCAAATAGCCCTTACCCAGCCTGGAGGTGTGTAAGGGGTCCTTGTCCTGTTGAAAAACAAATTATAGTCCCACTAAGCACAAACCAGATGGGATGGCATATCACTGCTGAATTCTGTGGTAGTCATGCTGGTTAAGTATGCCTTGAATTCTAAATAAATCACAGAGAGTATCACCAGCAAAGCACCCCCACACCATCACACCTCCTCCTCCATGCTTCACGGTGGGAACCACACATGCAGAGATCATCCGTTCACCTACTCTGCGTCTCACAAAGACACAGCGGTTGGAACCAAAAATCTCAAATTTGGACTCATCAGACCAAAAGACAGATTTTCACCGATCTAATGTCCACTGCTCGTGTTTCTTGGCCCAAGCAAGTCTCTTCTTCTTATTGGTGTCCTTTAGTAGTGGCTTTTTTGCAGCAATTTGACCACGAAGGCTTGATTTACGCAGTCTCCTCTGAACATTTGATGTTGAGATGTGTCTGTTACTCTGGGTCTTCCTTTCCTGTGGCGGTCCTCATGAGAGCCAGTTTCATCATAGCGCCTGATGGTTTTTGTGACTGCACTTGAATAAACTTTCAAAGTTCTTGATATTTTCCGTATTGACTGACCTTCATGTCTTAAAGTAATGATGGACTGTCATTTCTCTTTGCTTATTTGAGTTGTTCTTGCCATAATATGGACTTGGTATTTTGCCAAATAGGGCTATCTTCTGTATACCCCCCTACCTTGTCACAACACAACTGATTGGCTTAAACGCATTAAGGAAAGAAATTCCACAAATTAACTTTTAACATGGCACACCTGTTAATTGAAATGCATTCCAGGTGACTACCTCATGAAGCTGGTTGAGAGAATGCCAAGATAATGCAAAGCTGTCATCAAGGCAAAGGGTGGCTACTTTGAAGAATATAAAATATATTTTGATTTGTATCACACTTTTTTACTAACTACATGATTCCATATGTGTTATTTCATAGTTTTGATGTCTTCACTATTATTCTACAATGTAGAAAATAGTAAAATAAAGAAAAACCCTTGAATGAGTAGGTGTGTCCAAACTTTTGACTGGTACTGTAGGTGGATAAATGATTAGGAAACACAGGGTGGAGGTATTTTTCACAATGATGGCTTTCGTCATTTCCCCAAAATGGCTGCCGTTCATTGATTAAACTGAATCTTTTCCAGCCACATTCACAATTGTCATTCTTGGGTAAGATGGAAGCTATTTCCATGTTAGATACTCAAAGAAATTAAAATAGATTATATATGAACACAGCTTATGCACCTCTGACTAGGCACCAAACATATTCAGTGATCTGTTGTTATAGAGACTGTTTTGGTTTGTCTAAACTCGACACCATAGGAAGCAGGAACCAGGGTCGCCTTCATTAGGGCACAACGTAGCAGGATGCTTTGCAACACAAAAATTCGGGCAGTCACACCCTGTCTTTAGCCTGTTTTGTTCCGTTTGGTGCCCGATATGACCCAGTTGTTGTGAAACATCAGACAATTTATTACCTCTTTGCTCATCAATAAATCCTGCTTTGTGATTTCATACCTAGATGAAACAACACACATATACATACGTACGTACGTATGTATAATAATAATAAAATAAATCTTGTAAACTAACACCACCTAATCTAACTATAGGGAGTGCCTCTGAGCTGAATCAATATTGGAGTGTGTATATACACTCGCATATGTGCCTTCAGGAAGTATTCATAACCCTTGACTTATTCCTCATACGTACGTACGTATATGTGTGTTGTTTCATCTAGGCAGGCATACATACATACATACATACATACATACATACATACATACATACATACATACATACATACATACATACATACATACATACATACATACATACATACATACATACATACATACATACATACATACATACATACATACATACATACATACATACATACATACATACATACATACATACATACATACATACATACATACATACATACATACATACATACATACATACATACATACATACATACATACATACATACATACATACATACATACATACATACATACATACATACATACATACATACATACATACATACATACATACATACATACATACATACATACATACATACATACATACATACATACATACATACATACATACATACATACATACAGGCTTTTTCAATACAAAACATCTGTTTAGACCCATATTTCACATTTGATCACTAATTATTAATTTCTGTTGTTGCATGAAAGGCAATTTTTGCATACAAACATCAGCAACTGGATGTGCAATTCTTTGGATCTGAATGTCCGGAAATGATCAGCAAGTTCAAAGCATTCCTTCCTTTAATCCTTTTCCTCCTTGTCCCCAATAAAAAGACATCCAGCATCTTTAGTCATTCGTCTCAACCCCTCCCCTCTGCAGTAAATGTGCTATGGCCCAACACTCCCACTAGGTAGAGCTGGCACTCAAAAACAAATGAGGAGGGGCTTTGTAACATGTGAGGCATTCAATTCATTTGAATGCCCTTGGTCTTATTGACCGTCAGTACCCCAAAATACATTCATACTACAAACTGTCTTTCCCCTACTCCCTTATTCCCCAAATACATAAATACATGATAAAATATATACAAATCAAATATTTATCTCAAACTAACGTTGTCAGTGAATTATTGGATTCATAAATACATTTTTGTTGATACCTGTAACGTCCCTGTTTTCCCATGATTCCAATGTTTTGGTGAGTTTGGCTCCATGATCACCCCTGAGATGAAAGATCAAAGGTGAGCATAACCCTTCATAGGTATCGTAACAGCTTCAGCTCCATGAATGGGCCTGTAAGGGTGTGTGTGTGTGTGTGTGTGTGTGTGTTAACTGTGAAGAATTCACATTCATGAGCCTGTTCGAGTCAAACTTGATGGAGTCACTATGGTGAGAGCATTGTACCATTTTTAGCCCCATGCAACATAAATCACTTTGAATTTCAATAAAAAGCTTAGTAAATGCTAAATAGTCATTGTCGGATGTTGCCCTCCATCTTGATTGGACAAACAAAACCCAGTCTGTGTTGGCGGTCTCAGTCATTCCGTTTCAGGCGACTCCTATCTATTGTGTGCGCTAAACATCGCAGGGCTACTTCTGTCTACACTCTTTATCCAGAAGTTGTGCTCCTCCTGAGTAAGTGAACCTCGTCCTCCTCAGCAACCTATTCCTCTCTCCATCTTGCCCTCTTTCCCTGTGTGTCTCTTCTTTGGGGTTCAAGGGCTGTGGTGGTGGGTCTCCAATCTAGACTCTGCTATGGCTGGTGGTGGGTCTCCAGTCTAGACTCTGCTATGGCTGGTGGTGGGTCTCCAGTCTAGACTCTGCTATGGCTGGTGGTGGGTCTCCAGTCTAGACTCTGCTATGGCTGGTGGTGGGTCTCCAGTCTAGACTCTGCTATGGCTGGTGGTGGGTCTCCAGTCTAGACTCTGCTATGGCTGGTGGTGGGTCTCCAGTCTAGACTCTGCTATGGCTGGTGGTGGGTCTCCAGTCTAGACTCTGCTATGGCTGGTGGTGGGTCTCCAGTCTAGACTCTGCTATGGCTGGTGGTGGGTCTCCAGTCTAGACTCTGCTGTGGCTGGTGGTGGGTCTCCAGTCTAGACTCTGCTGTGGCTGGTGGCAGGCCTCAGCCTCATAGCCATACAGGAAGGTGGCAGCAATGACCAGCACTGCTCCTAGGAAGAACACACTAGGGAGAGAGAGACAGAGAGAGACAGAGAGAGACAGAGAGAGACAGAGAGAGACAGAGAGAGAGAGAGAGAGAGAAAGATCAGAGGTTGTTAAGAGTTATAGACAGAACATTTAT
Source organism: Salmo trutta (assembly GCF_901001165.1). Lineage (NCBI taxonomy): Eukaryota > Metazoa > Chordata > Actinopteri > Salmoniformes > Salmonidae > Salmo > Salmo trutta. The sequence continues at coordinate 33,417,398 of NC_042987.1, forward strand.
ATTCAATTCTCATATTAATTCAGCTCTCTTTTCGTATTCCCTTCTGTATTTTATCAGGAAATCTGTTGAGATTAAGAACCTTTTATCCAAAATGGACCTGGCCAGATGATTTATCAAAGTGTGTGTGTGTGTGTGCGTATGTGTACCTGGTGGGGTTGAAGTCCTCCAAACAGAAGTAGGATATGAGTGTTGACAGGATGATGGAGAGTGAGGTGGAAAACCCCTTCAGGATGTTGTCTGCATACTTAATGACTGCTGCTATGACCAACCCGCCCAGAGCCTGGAAACACAAGCAACACAGAGAGGACATGGATTTAACCCTTTACTGCAGTGGGCTAAATCAGTGTTTCTTGGTAGCCTTAAACAAATCTACTTTGAAACAAAAGTATACACCTCACACACAGGGGGGTACACCTCATTTTTGAACGTTGCTATGGACACAGCCAAACAATTGAAGTGCAGAGTGAGGGTGGCAAACTTGTCAGAGTAAATTATTTGAAGGAGTCAATTTATAGAGTATACAACTCAAGTATACAAGTGCAGGTGTAATTTTATATTTATTTAATTCAAGTTCGCTAATGCTAGTTAGACCTACTAGTAGTTCTGTTGTGATAATAACGCTAGCTAGACCTACTAGTAGTTCTGTTGTGATAATAACGTTAGCTAGACCTACTAGTAGTTCTGTTGTGATAATAACGTTAGCTAGACCTACTAGTAGTTCTGTTGTGATAATAACGCTAGCTAGACCTACTAGTAGTTCTGTTGTGATAATAACGTTAGCTAGACCTACTAGTAGTTCTGTTGTGATAATAATTCTAGCTAGACCTACTAGTAGTTCTGTTGTGATAATAACGCTAGCTAGACCTACTAGTAGTTCTGTTGTGATAATAATGTTAGCTAGACCTACTAGTAGTTCTGTTGTGATAATAATGTTAGCTAGACCTACTAGTAGTTCTGTTGTGATAATAACGTTAGCTAGACCTACTAATAGTTCTGTTGTGATAATAACGTTAGCTAGACCTACTAGTAGTTCTGTTGTGATAATAACGTTAGCTAGACCTACTAGTAGTTCTGTTGTGATAATAACGTTAGCTAGACCTACTAGTAGTTCTGTTGTGATAATAACGTTAGTTAGACCTACTAGTAGTTCTGTTGTGATAATAACGTTAGCTAGACCTACTAGTAGTTCTGTTGTGATAATAACGTTAGCTAGACCTACTAGTAGTTCTGTTGTGATAATAACGCTAGCTAGACCTACTAGTAGTTCTGTTGTGATAATAACGCTAGCTAGACCTACTAGTAGTTCTGTTGTGATAATAACGCTAGCTAGACCTACTAGTAGTTCTGTTGTGATAATAACGCTAGCTAGACCTACTAGTAGTTCTGTTGTGATAATAACGCTAGCTAGACCTACTAGTAGTTCTGTTGTGATAACAACGTTAGCTAGACCTACTAGTAGTTCTGTTGTGATAATAACGCTAGCTAGACCTACTAGTAGTTCTGTTGTGATAATAACGTTAGCTAGACCTACTAGTAGTTCTGTTGTGATAATAACGTTAGCTAGACCTACTAGTAGTTCTGTTGTGATAATAACGTTAGCTAGACCTACTAGTAGTTCTGTTGTGATAATAACGCTAGCTAGACCTACTAGTAGTTCTGTTGTGATAATAACGCTAGCTAGACCTACTAGTAGTTCTGTTGTGATAATAACGCTAGCTAGACCTACTAGTAGTTCTGTTGTGATAATAACGCTAGCTAGACCTACTAGTAGTTCTGTTGTGATAATAATGCTAGCTAGACCTACTAGTAGTTCTGTTGTGATAATAACGCTAGCTAGACCTACTAGTAGTTCTGTTGTGATAATAACGCTAGCTAGACCTACTAGTAGTTCTGTTGTGATAATAACGTTAGCTAGACCTACTAGTAGTTCTGTTGTGATAATAACGTTAGCTAGACCTACTAGTAGTTCTGTTGTGATAATAACGTTAGCTAGACCTACTAGTAGTTCTGTTGTGATAATAACGTTAGCTAGACCTACTAGTAGTTCTGTTGTGATAATAACGTTAGCTAGACCTACTAGTAGTTCTGTTGTGATAATAACGTTAGCTAGACCTACTAGTAGTTCTGTTGTGATAATAACGTTAGCTAGACCTACTAGTAGTTCTGTTGTGATAATAACGCTAGCTAGACCTACTAGTAGTTCTGTTGTGATAATAATGCTAGCTAGACCTACTAGTAGTTCTGTTGTGATAATAATGCTAGCTAGACCTACTAGTAGTTCTGTTGTGATAATAACGTTAGTTAAACCTACTAATAGGCTAGTTCTGTTGTGATAATAACGTTAGCTAGACCTACTAGTAGTTCTGTTGTGATAATAACGTTAGTTACACCTACTAGTAGTTCTGTTGTGATAATAACGTTAGTTAGACCTACTAGTAGGCTAGTTCTGTTGTGATAATAACGTTAGTTAGACCTACTAGTAGTCTAGTTCTGTTGAGATAATAACGTTAGTTAGACCTATTGGTAGTTCTGTTGTGATAATAACATTAGTTAGACCTACTAGTAGTCTAGTTCTGTTGAGATAATAACGTTAGTTAGACCTACTAGTAGTTCTGTTGTGATAATAATGTTAGTTACACCTACTAGTAGTTCTGTTGAGATAATAATGTTAGTTACACCTACTAGTAGTTCTGTTGAGATAATAATGTTAGACCTACTAGTAGTTCTGTTGAGATAATAACGTTAGTTAGACCTACTAGTAGGCTAGTTCTGTTGTGATAATAACGTTAGTTAGACCTACTAGTAGTTCTGTTGAGATAATAACGTTAGTTAGACCTACTAGTAGGCTAGTTCTGTTGTGATAATAACGTTAGTTAGACCTACTAGTAGGCTAGTTCTGTTGAGATAATAACGTTAGTTAGACCTACTAGTAGTTCTGTTGTGATAATAACGTTAGTTAGACCTACTAGTAGGTTAGTTCTGTTGAGATAATAACGTTAGCTAGACCTACTAGTAGTTCTGTTGTGATAATAACGTTAGCTAGACCTACTAGTAGTTCTGTTGTGATAATAACGTTAGTTAGACCTACTAGTAGGTTAGTTCTGTTGAGATAATAACGTTAGCTAGACCTACTAGTAGTTCTGTTGTGATAATAACGTTAGCTAGACCTACTAGTAGTTCTGTTGTGATAATAACGTTAGTTAGACCTACTAGTAGTTCTGTTGTGATAATAACGTTAGTTAGACCTACTAGTAGTTCTGTTGTGATAATAACGTTAGTTGTGTTGTGGTAGAGGTTAACTCAGGCCCGGGCCATCCACCAAGCAAATAAGTCTAACAATAACTAGAATGATAAACTATAGGCAACATAACTATAACATTTTGGTGAGCATCCACACTAGAGGAAAGTTTACCATTTATCGTTCTACAGTCCTACACCTGTCAATCAACTGATTAAAGCATCCTACTGCAGGCTGCCTAGTAATAAGGTGGTGACACATGACTATTCATGAGTAATGTTCCCACATTTATTTCGGCACTGAGCAAATGTAGGGTCTGCTGAATGCAAACTTGAACGATGTGAAAATTCTGTGCAACTTTTGGTGCACGCTTACTGTGAACACTGAGGCTGTAGCCGCTTTAAGTTACAGTTATAACAGTGGCCAAGTAGGCCTCTGTGGCAATTTTATCATAATGTAGGACTACCAGAGTGACCTACCATCAAAAACAATGGAGAAAATGCATCCCATAACATTTTAACATGGAAATAGATGTTCTATTTTTCAGCATACAGTAGCAGCCAATTTGTGGTGTTCAATGTCGGCCTACATTCCGTGAGACTTTTGGAAAAAATATGCAGGGTTTGACATTGTCACACCCTGACCTGAGAGAGTCGTTTTTCTCTGTTTGGTTAGGTCAGGGTGTGACATGGGGTGGGCATTCTATGTGTTGTACGTCTATGTTGTTTTTTCTTTATTGGCCGAGTATGGTTTCCAATCAGAGGCAGCTGTCATTTGTTGTCTCTGATTGGGAATCATACTTAGGCAGCCTTTTCCCCACCTGTGTTTGTGGTTTATTATTATTTCTGCGTGTACACGCCACAGTTGCATTACGTTTCTTGCTGTTTACCTGTTTATTGTTTTGGTTCGGTTTTCTTCAAATAAAGATGTGGAATTACCGGCACGCTGCGCCTTGGCTCATATATGACAGGGAATTTGAAGAAAGAGAACATGACAGACATTAACTTGTTTATCCACTTGTCCTTCAGACAAGGTGACTAACAATGTGATGTTTTGATGCAAGAAATCACTTTACAAAATGAAATTCATTATTATTTCCATACCATTATTACAGAGAATCAGGCAAATAATGCCTATTGGCTACTTAAATTATTCAAGCCTGTTTCAAAATACAACACTGCCCCTTTAAGACAGATTTATTTTTTCTTTACCTGACTCACTTTTCAAAGATGGCTAGAAATGCACACATTTTGTGCTCCTGTAGGAAGCAGCCACTCCCCCATTGCTGACTGGAAATGAGCAATAACTGGGCTAATAACTCACTTACTAGCAACAAATATGAACAAATGTGCACACATGACTACATGCAGTTCTTGCTCTGATCTCAAAACATGTGCATCTACTCGCAACCACTCATGCGGTAAACACAGTCCAGTTCAAAGAAAATGGCACAGATCCATAAATGGCAATGGTCTATTTGGCTCTGATTGGTTTTGCTGCACTGGTCTGTAGAGTAGGGGCTGAGTAGTTAGTTTCAATGCAATAGAATCCTACTCCAGTGCGTTGTGTCTACAAGAAAATCATGTGCACAGTTTGTTATGTTTCGGGATGTTTCAGTGAAAGTGGCTAACATTGGCAATTCCCACAGTAGATTGAAACGTTGACAGTGTTAACTAAAGTGGAAAGCTGTGAAGTTCAATCTCATGCTTCTCTGCACAGGCTAATATTTCTTCTGTGTGTGCACCTGCACAGTTTAGAGGGAACATTGTTTATGAGGTCTCTAATGCACAGATAGGCTACTGGTTCAGAGTGACCATTCAGTGTTTTCATGGTGTTTTCATTGTCATAGTGACCACTGCAGATAATAGGCTACTTCAATGTACAGTTGAAGTCGGAAGTTTACCTACACTTAGGTTGGAGTCATTAAAACTCCTTTTTCAACCACTCCACAAATTTCTTGTTAACAAACTATAGTTTTGGCAAGTCGGTTAGGACATCTACTTTGTGCATGACACAAGTAATTTTTCCAACAATTGTTTACAGACAGATTATTTCACTTATAATTCACTGTACCACAATTCCAGTGGGTCAGAAGTTTATATACACTAAGTTGACTGTGCCTTTAAACAGCTTGGAAAATTCCATAAAATTATGGCATGGCTTTAGAAGCTTCTGATAGGCTAATTGACATCATTTGAGTCAATTGGAGGTATATCTGTGGATGTATTTCAAGGCCTACCTTCAAACTCAGTGCCTCTTTGCTTGACATCATGGGAAAATCAAAAGAAATCAGCCAAGACCTCAGAAAAGAAACGTAGACCTCCACAAGTCTGGTTCATCCTTGGGAGCAATTTCCAAACCTCTGAAGGTTCCACGTTCATCTGTACAAACAATAGTACGCAAGTATAAACACCATGGGACCACGCAGCCGTCACACCGCTCAGGGCAGGAGACACGTTCGGTCTCATAGAGATGAACGTACTTTGGTGCAAAAAGTGCAAATCAATCCCAGAACAACAGCAAAGGACCTTGTGAAGATGCTAGAGGAAACAGGTAGGATCTATATCCATAGTAAAACGAGTCCTATATCTGTCACGTCTGCTCCCGCTCTTCCCTTCCTCTGGCGCTTGAGGGCGCCAGATTACCCTGCATTACACGCTCCTGCCATCCATTACTCACACCTGCCCTCCCTCACTTGCATCAGCGATATTGGACTCACCTGGACTCATTCATCACCAGTTTATTTCCTCCCCTATAATTGTCAGTTCCCTAGCTCTGTACCCTGCTGCTGCATTGATTGTTTTTGTCTTTGTATTTGTTTCTGACGCTGTTCCTGTCTCGTCTATGTCAGTTGTTTATTAAATGTTTACTCCCCGTACCTGCTTTGTCTCTCCAGCGTCATTCCGCGTGACAATATCGACATAACCTGAAAGGCCACTCAGCAAGGAAGAAGACACTTCTCCAAAACCGCCATAAAAAAAGCCAGACAGTTTGGAACTGCACATGGGGACAAAGATCATACTTTTTGGAGAAATGTCCTCTGGTCTGATGAAACAAAAATAGAACTGTTTGGCTATAATGACCATCATTATGTTTGGAGGAAAAAGGGGGAGGCTTGCAAGCCGAAGAACACCATCCCAACCGTGAAGCATGGGGGTGGCAGCATCATATTGTGGGGGTGCTTTGCTGCAGGAGGGACTGGTGTACTTCACAAAATAGATGGCATCATGAAGGATGGAAAATTATGTGGATATATTGAAGCAACATCTCAAGACATCAGTCAGGAAGTTAAAGCTTGGTCGCAAATGGGTCTTCCAAATGGACAATGACCCCAAGCATACTTCCAAAGTTGTGGCAAAATGGCTTAAGGACAACAAAGTCAAGGTATTGGAGTGGCCATCACAAAGCCCTGACCTCAATCCTATAGAACATTTCTGGGCAGAACTGAAAAAGTGTGTGCAAGCAAGGAGGCCTACAAACCCGACTCAGTTACACCAGCTCTGTCAGGAGGAATGGGCCAAAATTCACCCAACTTTTTGTGGGAAGCTTGTGGAAGGCTATCCAAAATGTTTGACCCAAGTTAAACAAGTGAAAGGCAATGCTACCAAATACTAATTGAGTGTATGTAAACTTCTGACCCACTGGGAATGTGATGAAAGAAATACAAGCTGAAATAAATCATTCTCTCTACTATTATTCTGACATTTCACATTCTTAAATAAAGTGGTGATCCTAACTGACCTAAGACAGGGAATTTTACCAGGATTAAATGTCAGGAATTGTGAAAAACTGAGTTTAAATGTATTTGGCTGAGGTGTATGTAAACTTACGACTTCATCTGTACATGTAGGCCTAATGAAAAATAATATAGTAACTCTAATTTAAATGTAGTGATTCAACATCAAACGCCATTTAGTCTGCTCATATTTTACAGCATGTCATTGCCTCATTGTTCAAGTGGTTTGCAAGTGATTTCCATTTTTCTAATGGTTGTCAATTCCTTTGTGTCTTCTTTTGCACTGTCCTCATCTCTACATGTCCTGTGCAACTATTTGCAATGCATCAGTGCAACAATGTTATCATAACCGGCCATAAGTGATCACACCAATGCACTTTCCCTCCTCAACTTTCCCTGCCATGCATGTTCTATGCTGTAGGCCTGTTTAACATTCAGCAACTAGCAAGAGCAAGCCTGATTCTTTCCCCCGAATAGGCTATTAGGCCTAGTATAAAAATAGCTTTGGTAGCTTATAGCGTTCCCTGGGAATTTCACAAGGAATTGCCTATTTTGGAGAGGCTTGCAGCCTATAGCCTGTTGCGCATGGGAACAGCTGGATAAGAGAGGCTAGTGACGTGTAGCCAAAGTAAGAAGCTAAATATTAGCTAGATATTAGGCCATTCACTAGCTAAATATTAGCTAGATATTAGGCCATTCACTAGCTAAATATTAGCTAGATATTAGGCCATTCACTAGCTAAATATTAGCTAGATATTAGGCCATTCACTAGCTAAATATTAGGCCATTCACTAGCTAAACATTAGCTAGATATTAGGCCATTCACTAGCTAAACATTAGCTAGATATTAGGCCATTCACTAGCTAAACATTAGCTAGATATTAGGCCATTCACTAGCTAAACATTAGCTAGATATTAGGCCATTCACTAGCTAAATATTAGCTAGATATTAGGCCATTCACTAGCTAAATATTAAGACTATAGGTTAAATATTTACCTATCAACGTGCAAGAAAAATAAATGAACATATAAAACGGCAGATCTGTAGTCAGTTCCCACAGGTTGCGCTCTGTGGTCCCCGGGCATGCAAAGCTCCACTAATGATTAGTCCTTAGCCTACGTTTTTAGACAATAAAAGTACTATACCTGGGCTACAACAACACATTTACATTACATTTAAGTCATTTAGCAGACGCTCTTATCCAGAGCGACTTACAAATGTGCAATGAGGAATCAATTATTGTTATTAAGTGAATATGCAAGTATTGTCCATAGTCTGTAAACTGCAGTGATGTAGGCTAATTTGAATAACAGCTCACATGTCCTGTTTTGTTTCAGGCCAAAATAACTGCACAGGCCTACAGTCTAAGGCTGCTTATACAGCCATTTGGATCAGTGTGTGTCTATATTCAACAGTTTAGATGGTTCTGAAAGGTACATTAGCAGGCCACTCATAAGGTGTAGGCCTATTTTGTCATGATGTAACCCGGTGTTAATCTAGGCCTACTATAAGAGAATATGGGCTTCTCCTTTCCAACTTCCCGCCCGTAAATGCTGTAGCCTATTCTACATTCAGCAAGCAAGAGCAAGCATGCATCTCCCCTCCAATAGGATATTAGTAGACTAAAGAAAATAAGTCGAAATACGTGTCCAACAACATTTTGTAGTCTCTTTTCCTGGGACTCCACAAGATTTAAGAGGAATAGCCGTGGCAGCGGGGAGGCCAAGTGTGTAATTGCGCAACAGAACAATAAAGACAACATGTAGCCTATAGCCTAAGTTAGAAGCGTATATTATACCATTATTCATAAGCTCAATGTTAGTGTCACGACTTCTGCCGAAGTCGATGCCCCTCCTTGCTCGAGTGGTGCTCGGCGGTCGATGTCACCGGTCTTCTAGCCATCACTGATCAGTTTTTCATTTTCCAATGGTCTTGTCTTGTCTTCCTACACACCTGTTTCCAATCCCATTAATTACATGTTGTGTATTTAACCCTCTGTTTCCCCTCATGTCCTTGTTGATGATTGTTTTGTGATGTTATGTTACGTGTGTATTTGTATCGGTGTGCGACGGGTATATGTTACCCATTGTTATTTTGTACTTTGGTTTTGAGTTTGTTTTTTTCAATAAATACTCCAGATTAACCAATTTGGTTTCTCCTGCGCCTGACTTCCCTGCCACCTACATACACGATTGACAGTTAGGATTAATACTGCACTGAATACATCCAGTCAAAGGAAAAAAAGTTTGTAATATAAAGAAATCAAAGGTAGCCTACACTACACTCAAAGTTCTTTGAAGAACCTTAGGGTTCTCGGCACTGAAAATGGCCCCCAAAAGGTTATTCCAAGAACCCCATAGGAGGTGGGGTTCATCAAGGAACCTCCTTAGTTGGTGGGGTTCTTGCAGGAACCTAACAGCCCAACTGAAACATTTGGATTTGAATTTGAAAGGACAGCAGGTACAGGCACTTAACTGAAAAATGTAAATATTTCCTCAATTTAAGGTAATGTATGATTTACAGTGATATTGTTTTATGATGATACCATGTATCTTGTCATTTTTGTTTCTTTCTAAAACATAAAATGGACACAATTCAATGGATATCAATAAACAAAGAGGTAAGAATATGTAGGATATAACAATATGTTGAAGGCTAGCTCTATTGAAAAGATGGCGCCGAAAGAACATGGCTGATGTTTAACATTCTCCCAACCAATTGTGCAATTTTGTATTTTTTTTGCATTTTGTGTAACTTATTTTTTAACTTATTGTGTAAATAATGTTGCTGCTACCGTCTCTTATGACCGGAAATAACTTCTGGACATCAGAAAAGCGATTACTCACCGCGGACTGGAAGAAACTTTTTCCTTTAACGAGTCCGAGAAGGATATCCTGTTTTCACTGGAACAGGCCCAGATCCACACCTTTTGCACGAAGAAAAGACGCCGGAAAAGGGGACGCAGATCGGGGATTCTTCTGAGAAGCCAAAGGGCCAATGCTTTCCATTCTCCTTGAATTATCCTACTATTAAGATTATCCTACCAATCGGACATTAAAAACTGTAACATCTTATGTTTCACCGAGACGTGGCTGAGCGAAGAAAACAGACAATATAGAGCCGGCGGGATTTTCCATGCAACGGCAGAACAGAGATGCTACCTCTGGTAAGACGAGGGGTGGGGGTGTGTGTCTTTTTGTCAATAACAGCTGGTGTGTGATGTCTAATATTAAAGAAGTCTCGAGGTATTGCTCGCCTGAGGTAGAGTACCTTACGATAAGCTATCGACCACACCATCTACCAAGAGAGTTCTCATCTGTATTATTCGTAGCCGTCTATTTACCACCACAAAGCAAAGCTGGCACTAAGACCGCTCTCAACCAACTCTATAAGGCCATAAGCAAAGAAGAAAATGTTCATCCAGAAGTGGTGCTCCTAGTGGTCGGGGACTTTAATGTAGGCAAACTTAAATCCGTTTTACCAAATTTCTACCAACATATCACATGTGCAAACAGGGGGAAAAAAAATCCTAGACCACCTTTACTCCACACACAGAGATGCATACAAAGCTCTCCCCCACCCTCCATTTGGCAAATCTGACCACAATTCTATCCTCCTGATTCCTGCATACAAGCAAAAACTAAAGCAGGATGTACCAGTGACTCACTCAATACGGAAGTGGTCAGATGACGCAGATGCTACACTACAGGACTGTTTTGCTAGTACAGAATGGAATATGTTCCGGGATTCATCCAATGGCGTTGAGGAATACACCACCTCAGTCATCGGCTTCATCAATAAGTGCATCAATGACGTCGTACCCACAGTGACTGTACGTACATATCCCAAGTAGAAGCGATGGATTACAGGCAACATCCGCATTAAGCTAGAGCTAGAGCTGCCGCTTTCAAGGAGTGGGAGACTAATCCGGACGCTTATAAGAAATCCGGCTATGCCCTCTGATGAACCATCAAACAAGCAAAGCGTAAATACTGGATTAAGATTGAATTCTACTACACCGGCTCTGACGCTCGTCGGATGTGGCAGGGCTTGAAAACTATTACGGACTACAAAGGGAAACCCAGACACGAGCTGCCCAGTGACACGAGCCTACCAGACGAGCTAAATGCCTAGTGGTTAGAGCGTTGTGCGAGTAACCGAAAGGTTGCAAGTTCAAATCCCCGAGCTGACAAGGTACAAATCTGTCGTTCTGCCCCTAAACAAGGCAGTTAACCCACCGTTCCTAGGTCATTGAAAATAAGAATTTGTTTTTAACTGACTTGCCTAGTTAAATAAAGGTAAAAAAATACAAAATAAAATGCTCGCGTCGAGGCAAGCAACACTGAAGCATGCACGAGAGCACCAGCTGTTCTGGATGACTGTGTGGTAACGCTCTCGGTAGCCAATGTGAACAAAACTTTTAAACATTCACAAAGCTGCTGGGCCAGATGGATTACCAGGACGTGTACTCAAAGCATGTGCGGACCAACTATCAAGTGTCTTCACTGACATTTTCAACCTCTCCCTGACCGAACCGTAACTGTAATTTCTACATGTTTCAAGAAGACCACCATAGTCCCTGTACCCAAGAAGCAAAGGTAACCTGACTAAATATTTACCGCCCCGTGGCACTCACATCTGTAGCCATGAAGTGCTTTGAAAGGCTGGTCATGGCTCACATCAACAGCATCCTCCCGGACACCCTAGACCCACTCTAATTTGCATACCGCCCCAACAGACCCACAGATGACGCAATCGCACTCCACACCACCCTTTCTCACCTGGACAAAAGGAACACCTATGTGAGAATGCTGTTCATCAACTACAGCTCAGAGTTCAACACCATAGTGCCCACGAAGCTCATCACTAAGCTAAGGACTCTAACCTCCTTCTGCAACTGGATCCTGGACTTCCTGATGGGCCGCCCCCGGGTGGTAAGAGTAGGCAACAACACGTATGCCACGCTGATCCGTAACACTGGGGCCCCTCAGGGGTGTGTACTTAGTCCCCTCCTATATTCCCTGTTCACCCACGACTGTGTGGCCAAACACGACTCCAACACCATCATTAAGTTTGCTGACGACACAACAGTAGTAGGCCTGATCACCAACAACGATGAGACGGCCTATAGGGAGGAGGTCAGAGAGCTGGCAGTATGGTGCCAGGACAACAACCTCTCCCCTCAATGTGAGCAAGACAAAGGAACTGGTCGTGGACTACAGGAAAAGGCGGGCCAAACAGGCCCCCATTAACATTGACGGGGCTGTAATGGAGCGGGTTGAGAGTTTCAAGTTCCTTGGTGTCCACATCACAAACGAACTATCATGGTCCAAACATACCAAGACAGTCGTAAACAGGGCACGACAAAACCTTTTCCCCCTCAGGAGACTGAAAAGATTTGGCATGGGCCCCCAGATCCTCAAAAGGTTCTACAGCTGCACCATCGAGAGCATCCTGACTGGTTGCATCACTGCCTGGTATGGCAACTGCTCGGCACTAAAGAGGGTGGTGCGAATGGCCCAGTACATCACTGGGGCCAAGCTTCCTGCCATCCAGGACCTATATAATAGGCGGTGTCAGAGGAAACCCCATAAAATTGTCAGAGACTCCAGTCTATAGACTGTTTTCTCTGCTACCGCACGGCAAGCGGTACCGGAGCACCAAGTCTAGGACCAAAAAGCTCCTCAACAGCTTCTACCCCCAAGCTGAACAATTCATAAAAATCGCCACTGGATAATTTACATTGACGACCCCCCCCCCCCCCCCGTACACTGCTGCTACTCGCTGTTTCTTTGTTACCTATGCATAGTCACTTCGCCCACACCTACATGTACAGATTACCTCAACTAGCCTGTGCCCCCGCACACTGACTCGGTACCGTTGCCCCCTGTATATAGCCTCGTTATTGTTATTTTTATTATTATTTTAGCCTACTTGGTAAATATTTTCTTCTTGAACTGCACTGTTGGTTAAGGGATTGATTGTAAGTAAGCATTTCACGGTAAAGTCTACACTTGTTGTATTCGGTGCGTGTGGCAAATAAAGTTTGATTTGACATTGGGTGCAGCTGACTGAACTGCTCACTTGTGTGTGTGTGTCTTTGTCTGCAGGTATACAGACAAGAAGGCATACAAAGGTGCGTCAATTTGTATTGGTATGTTATGCAGATCACATTTACCATCCTCCTTCCTTACCTCTTCAATGAATATCCCATAGGCCTCTACATTATGGACAAGGTATGTGTATGAAAACCATTATCAAAAAATATATATTTTTCATTCACATTCACCACAAAAACCAAGGTAACAATACTGTTGTGTGCATATTTTGGTAATCATCTGTATAATTACATTTTGGGGGATTCTCAGACTTCCCCCTCCCTACACCTCTGATGAATAAAACAGGAAACCTGTTCGATAACCATGCACTGCAAAATCATCCTGGCTATGCATACGGAGAACATCAACACATTAACATTAACATGTCAGAGGATAAACCCATTGGACTTGGGGCTCTGCTGGGAGTTTACCTCATATCAGGATTTTCTTATTCTCCTTTGCCACTAAAATCATACTAAACACAGAACTAAAATATTGTGTTATTGTTATGCGTATTAGTATTGTATTGTTATGCGTATTAGTATTATTATTATTAATAACAGGGGGGGGTAGTACATGATGTATAAGCTAACAGAAACATGCTATTACATTCAGAGATTTCTAATGGCGAGTAGATGAATTATGATAATGCATGAGCATGGAGGAAGTTGTATCCATAGTTTCTGAATTTGGCTTCTGTGTTTTAAAAGCATTCGAAAATGAGGTGGATATCTGTCAGCTAATGCAGGACTAGTAAAGGCCCAGTGCACTGCTTTTGTGAGAGAAAAAAAAAGTTCCATATTTTTTTATTTATTAATATTTGGTTTTAATTCAGATTTTTCAGGGGATGCTGCAGCACCCTCAGCACCCCTGCTTCCCACAGCTATTGTTATGGGCTTTTAAAAAAAAGAATACACTTGTACCATGTCAGATATAGACTTGAAATGTATTACATTTTGTCCTCCTGAGCGGCGCAGCAGTTTAAGGCACTGCATTGCATTGCTGGAGGGGTTACTACAGACCCGTGTTCATTCCCGGGCTGTGTCACAACTGGCCGTGGCTGGGAGTCCCATAGGACAGCGCACAATTGGTCCGGGATGGGGGGGGTCTGACTGGTGGGGCTTTACTTGGCTCATGGCGCTCTAGCGACTCCTTGTGGTGGGCTGGGTGCCTGTGGGCTGACCCCGGTCGCCAGTTGAACGATGTTTCCTCCGACACATTGGTGCGGCTGGCTTCCGGGTTAAGCGCGGTTAGGTGGGTCATGTTTCGGAGGACGAATGACTCCACCTTTGCCTCTCCCGAGCCCGTTAGGGAGTTGCAGCAATGAGACAAGATCAAAAATTGGGGAGAATTAAAACAATTTTTTTTGAAGAAATGTATTCAATTTTGATTTTAAATCCAAATATTACACTTTATATACAGTACCAGTCAAAAGTTTGGACAATCCTACTAATTCAAGGGTTTTTCTTTATTTGTACTATTTTCTACATTGCAGAATAATAGTGAAGACATCAAAACTATGGAATAACACATATGGAATCATGTAGTAACCAAAAGAGTGTTAAACAAATCAGAATATATTTTATATACTTCAAAGTAGCAACCCTTTGCCTTGATGACAGCTTTGCACAATCTTCGCATTCTCTCAACCAGCTTCAGCTTCACCTGGAATGCTTTTCCAACACTCTTGAAGGAGTTCCCACATATGCTGAGCAGTTGTTGGCTGCTTTTCCTTCACTCTGTGGTCCAACTCATCCCAAATCATCTCAATTGGGTTGAGGTCGGGTGATTGTGGAGGCCAGGTCATCTGATACAGCACCATCACTCTCCTTCTTGGTCAAATAGCCCTTACACAGCCTGGAGGTGTGTTTTGGGTAATTGTCCTGTTGAAAAACAAATGATAGTCCCACTAAGCCCAACCCAGATGGGATGGGGTATCACTGCAGAATGCTGTGGTAGCTGTGCTGGTTAAGTGTGCCTTGAATTCTAAATAAATCACAGACAGTGTCACCAGCAAAGCACCCCCACACCATCACAACTCCTCCTCCATGCTTCACGGTGGGAACCACACATGTGGAGATCATCCATTCACCTACTCTGCATCTCACAAAGACACTGCGGTTGGAACCAAAAATCTCCAATTTGGACTCCAGACAAAAGGACAAATATCCACCGGTTTAATGTCCATTGTTGTGTTTCTTGGCCCAAGCAAGTCTCTTCTTCTTATTGATGTCCTTTAGTAGTGGTTTCTTTTGAGAAATTCGACCATAAAGGCCTGATTCACGCAGTCTCCTCTGAACATTTGATGTTGAGATGTGTCTGTTACTTGAACTCTTTGAAACATCAATTTGGGTTGCAATCTGAGGTGCAGTTATCTCTAATGAACTCATCTTCTACAGCAGAGGTAACTCTGGGTCTTCCTTTCCTGTGACATCCTCATAAGAGCCAGTTTCATCATAGCGCCTGATGGTTTTTGTGACTGCACTTGAAGAAACATTAAAAGTTCTTGAAATTTTCCATGTTGACTGACCTTCATGTCTTAAAGTAATGATGGACTGTCATTACTCTCTGCTTATTTGAGCTGTTCTTGTCCTAATATGGACTTGGTCTTTTACCACATAGGGCTATCTTCTGTATACCTTCCCTACCTTGTCACAACACAACTGATTGGCTCAAACACATTAAGAAGGAAAGACATTCCACAAATTAACAAGACACACCTGTTAATTGAAATGCATTCCAGGTGACTACCTCATGAAGCTGGTTGAGAGAATGCCAAGAGTTTGCAAAGCTGTCATCAGGCAAAGGGTGGCTACTTTGAAGAATCTAAAATATATTTAGATTTGTTTAACGCTTTTTTGGTCACTTCATGATTCCATATGTGTTATTTCATAGTTTTGTATGGCCTGAGTTATAACATATAAGCATATGTACATTACCTGCAGGGCCACAACAGTCCAGGTGAGTGAGTTGTAGCCTTGGAACACTCCGGACTCCCTCACTCTCTCTCCGTCGTACACAAACACTCCCATTAGACCAAACACCAGGCCAAACAAACCTAGGAGAGGGAGGGAGAGAGAGAGAGGTCAAATCAACATTTATTTGTCACATGCACAGGATACAGCAGGTGTAAACAGTACAGTGAAATGCTTACTTGCAAGTTCTTCCTCAACAATGCAGTATTCAATATTAAAAAAAATGAAAAAAATAGAAAAGTGTCCTTAAAGAGCACGGAATCAATGCTGAGTCAGATAAAATACACAGTAGAAATACAAAACACACTATATATTCCAGCCACCCAAGTCATAGACTGTTCTCTCTTCTACCGGAGGACCAAGTCTGGGACCAAAAGGCTCCTGAACAGCTTGTACCCCCAAGCCATAAGACTGCTGGACAATTAATCAAATGGCTACCTGGACTCTCTTTCACTCACTAGACTCTACCACACACACTCACTAGACTCTACCCACACACTCACTAGACTCTACCACACACACACTCACTAGACTCTACCCACACACTCACTAGACTCTACCCACACACTCACTAGACTCTACCCACACACTCACTAGACTCTACCCACACACTCCAACACACACACTACATGCATATTGACACCGCACACACACACTTTCACATTATTCACATACGCTGCTGCTACTCTGTTATCTATCCTGATTTTCGTAGTCACGTTTACCTCTACCTACATGTACATATTACCTCAACTACCTCGTAACCCTGCCCATCGCCTCGGTACTCCTTGTAAATAGCCTCGTTGTTTTTATTATTCTGTTACTATTTCTTCTTATTTTTCTCTTTTCTTACTTTTTCCTTTGCATATTTAGAAAATGTTTTTTACTTTTTAACACTGTTGGGAAAGGGCTCCTAAGTAAGCATTGCACAGTAAAGTCTACACCTGTTGTATTTGGTACATGTGACAAATACTATTTTATTTATATACAAGGTCAATACCAGTACCAATATCAATGTGCAGGGATATTGGTGATAGTTATGTAATCAGGGGTAAAAGTGACTGAGCAGCAGGATACACATAATAAATTGTAGAAGCAACGTATACTATATGGTGATTTTGAGTGTGTGAACATGTGTGTGTGTGTGCATCAATATGTGTGTGAGAGAGAGAGAGAACGAAAGGGAAAGAAAGAGGGAGATAAATGGGTGAGGTTTTGAGGGAGGACTCTAAAATAATTGTCAAGTATTCCATTGCTTTTCACGGTTTATAATTACATGCTTGTATAGTTTATGGTTTCATGAGCTAAGATCACCATTTTGGCACCAGGACATTGCCTAAGGATTGGAATTACAAGGGCTATGGGATGGTGCCTCCAACCTAAAGTTGCTATACTGTTGTGAAAATACATTCGATTTAATTGAAGTCGATGATTTAATGTTTTTTTTTTAGAAGCTCTGGATTACATGGAGAGACCATAAATTATATAAATGGTGTAATCGCTATAGAGAAAGTGGAAAGATATTCACACATACCAAGAGATTACCATTTATGTAGAATTAAATGAATCAATGAACCAATCATGCACAAACAAACAAACAAACAAACAGGTTCCAGTGATGCTGACCTAGCTGGATGTTACGGACCCACACACTCTGGTTGGTCTCTTTGAGGATCTTCTCAAAGTAGACTCCAGCGAAGCCACTGGAGAAGCAGGCTATCAGTATGGCTGTCACACCGAGTAACTGGGAGCCTGCAGACAGAGGCGTCGGAGATGGCCCACCCAGGGACTCTGTAGGCCACTGTGGAGACAAACACACACTACATCACTCAGTATGGGAAACCTGGGTAAAAATTCAATAAACTTTTCCTGGACATCATGTTACCACTGATTTATTCAAATTATCCTGAAAAACCTGTGAACTTTAGAACAATTTAGACTTCTGCCTCCCTAATGTGGATACTCGAAGATCAACGACTAATCGGACAAAACACATGCAAACAGGAATGATGAGTTATTGACTTGTCGGGTGTGTTTAGCCTTGTTACCTGAACGAGAGCGATACCAGTCATGAGGATGAGCAGGGACAGCCACTGGTAGAGCCCCAGTCTCTTCCCCAGCATGGATACTGAGAACAGGGCCGTGGTCAGGATCTTCAGCTGGTACGTCACCTGGTTGGGGAGAATATCAATTTAAATTTGTGCCAGTCGAAATTGGACATGAAATGGAGTATGAAGGCGCTAAGTGTTCCCCTTAAACTGAGCCCCTCCATTTGTTCCCCTTATACATGTTGCAGCACACACGCACATGCACACACACGGGTGTCACATCTCTCACATCTCTCACCTGGTAGGTAGCAGCGTCCAGATTGGACAGGGCGATATAGAGAAGGTTATTCTGGAGTGTGTAGATGCCTGATGGGATGGCCAGCTTCAACGTCTCCATGGGCTTATTGAGAATCTCTTCCTTCAGCACCCGATTCAACACACAAAAACTGAAGCCTGACAGAAAGACAGACAGAAATGTAATGGCCACACAATGAAGCCTAAGACAGAGATTGAAAGACAAAGAAACTGTAGGAGTCTTCTCTCTGCTGTCATTAGAAAGACAAAGATACTGTAGGAGTATTATCTCTGCTGTCATTGTTTATCCATTGACTGTGTTACAGACAGACAGCCAACCAGCCAGACGGACAGCCAGATGGACAGCTAGCCAGACGGATAGACAGACAGCCAACCAACCAGCCAGCCAGCCAGATGGATGGATGACTAGACTTACTGTGGTCATAGAAGACGAGCAGCAGGCAGATGAGGATCTTAAGCAGTTCGGCCAACACCACGGCTGAGGAGGCTAGGTAGCGGGGCCCCTCGCCCTGCAGTGTGCGTGAGTACCTCATGGTGAGCACCAGTGAGGTGGTCTGCAGCACCAGCACGCCCAGGGACATGTACTTGAGCTGTGATTGGGATGGGGAGACACAGGGCGATGACATGGAAACGAGGTGGGATGCCTCCATAGAGTCAGGGGATGAGGCGAAGCGTGAAAGGCCTGGTTTAGGCTGTGGGAGAGATAGATAGACAGTGAGATAGGCTGGGTTATGCCATAAGCCCAGCAGATGCACATGCGTTTTGCAATACGTTGTTTTTGCCGGATGTCTAACCTGCATCTTCCGTACTTGATGCACATGTGCTTCGCAAAGCTGCAGAACGGTTTGCAGCTTGGAGAAGATCATTTTCGCCCTGATTGACCAAAACTAATGATTAGAACAGATCGACCTACTGGTTTCATAGGCTGGCAGAGCTACCAACAGACTGGCGCGCACAAAGGCGCATTACAACAATGAATCTACTTTGTTTCTATTCTTCTGTCACATTAATCTCTAGCAACATAGTCAATTATCATTTTGCCTCTGTATGGTGCCACCCCCTCCATGAGGAACTTTTTCTCCCCAATTTCGATCTTGTCTCACTGCTGCAACTCCCCAATGGGCTCGGGAGATGAAGGTTGAGTCATGCGTCCTCTGAAACATGACCCCCAAACCGCGCTGCTTAACACCCACCAGCTTAACCCAGAAGCCAGCCGCACCAATGTGTCAGAGGAAACACCGTTCCACTGATGACCGAGGTCAGCCTGCAGGCTCCCGGCCCGCCATAAGGAGTCACTAGAGCGCGATGAGCCAAGTAAAGCCAATTGTGCGCCGCACTGTGGAACACCCGATCACGGCCGGTTGTGATACAGCCTGGGATCGAACCCAGGTCTGTCGACATTTAGAAAGTTCGCATAGAAAACAGATGCGACAATTGCCTGCTGGGGTGTGTTTCCATTTTATGCAGTTTTCATCGACTGTTTTTAAATCGATACAAGACAGTTAAATCTCTGACTTCTGACTTCAGTGTGTTCAAAACAAATGGGAACTTGAAGAAAAACGAGTTCCGATTGGGAAAAATCTTTTTCAACGATCATCCAACTCGGAATTCCAACTCGGGAACTCAGGCCTATTTCTAGAGTTCTAACTTTCCAACCTGAAGATCACTGACATCATGATTTGACCTTGTATTTTTCAGAGTTCCCAGTTCTTTTGAATGCAGCATAACTTTCTTGTCTCTATAAAAACAGATGGATGTTCCCGAGTGTTTCCATTACCCATTTAGCCAAATTGCGCATTCATAAATTGGCAACAGCCTGTATGCCATTCCACCTATCTATATTCTAATAATTCTCATGCGCCTTGGTCCATACCATGGTGAAACTTGCACTCTTGTAGATCTGAAATAATTGGATGGTGAAACTTGCCAGCCAACTAGAAAAGCAAGGCGAAGCAATTCAGACATTCTTGAAAGTCCGGACAAACATATTTATAGTTGACCATTTTTATTTTGCAAGCAGTAGGAATTTAGAATTTAATGTGGAGTGGAGCTTATAGTTATATGATGACACCCTGTGCCCTACGTACCTTCAACATTATTGTGCCTGTTTTTTTTGTTTTTTTTTAACTAGGCAAGTCAGTTAAGAACAAAATCAAAAACCTGCCCTTACAGTCGGTAAATAATTGGAAAGGAATAATTTGATTCAATGCAATTCTACCCTCCTGCAAACAATAAGTGTTTATCTTTTCAGCTTTTTGGTCTCTGGATATACCAATATTGTCAATTCTAGAGCATTTAAGAAACTCCCACATTTCCTGTGGGATCATGTCACTTGTTTCTTTTTAAAATTCAATGTTGTGATGGCCTTTCATGACAATTAGGCTATTGTTGCTATAATTTTACTGTCAAAATAGGGCTCCATAATTGTAGATTTATTTTGTTCATTAGAGATTAATTTGCTTACATCTAGATGTGAAAAAATATCACATAGGTGAATTCAATTGGGGCTAATTACTGAGGAAGGGGAAACTAGAAACCAAAATAACCCACTGTTTCTTCGTGCAATTGCATTTTTCTCTTCCTCCCCTTCTCTCAATCTAGGCTACTAACACAGGGAGAAACAGGGCAAACGCTTTAACATGGGGAGAAACGGGCAGTGCAAACACTTATGCAGGAATAAGGATATTTGACCAAATCATGGTTTTATCCGCCCCAAAAATAGAACATTTCAAATGAAGTGACCCGCTAGAATTTATAGCTCACACGGATGCGACCACATCAAAGCATGGAAGTGTAATTTTCACCTTTGTCTACCAGCTCACATTTGTTGCCTATGCTTTAGGCCTAGTGTTTATTTGGCACATTATATACGTTGCTTTATTTGACATAATTATTTGAAAGGATTTGAGGGTTAGTTTAAGATTTGGGGAAAACAGGGCAGCGGGTCAGATGTTGAAGACTTTACGCAGTCACCATAGATAATAAGCACAGTTGTTACTGTACCGGATTGTTGCATGTTGCAAAATTAATATAACAATGAGTCAATGGTTTACCGTGTATTATGGTTGGATCTTGAAATTATCCTATAAACATCATAAAACTAACAGTCTATCAATTTATATTCCCCAGCCAATTCTATTCCTTAGTTGTCTTTCAACAATTGTAGCTCGCTCAATAGTAAACGTTTATGAATTAGTTTTTTGCAGTTCATATAGGGTGAATTCAGAAAGAGTGGGACTTCATATGAACTGGAACAGCTTAACCCTGACAAAAGACAACCAAAGCTACTGTTACTAAGCCCTTGCAGAGAAACCACATGATCAAAATCACATCACTTCATTGATGACATCATAGAGGGGGGCAAAGAAAGCTTCAAACAGGAAGCTCACCCTGCACTGTGCCAAATTGTGAAGTAAACATAACATGTACTGATGCATCAAAATACATAAAAAAAAACGATTTAGTAATTTAGTAATTGTTTGTTGTTGTACCGCTTTAAAAACCATAGCTAGCTAAAATTTGTACAAACCATCCTGATCTCGCGAGCTTACATTCTGTTTCGCAACACGGATAGCCTCGTACCTAAGTTGTTTCAAATCAAACGGGAACATTTCTCTACTTCTTCAATTTGAAACTCATCCACCCCCCACAATTAACTGTACTTCACCTTTGAGAGAACGTTTCTGTTAAAACCAGGGAATGTGAACTCTATACCTGGTTGGGTTTTGAACATCTCTGCATTCCTGACAACCCACACAAGTGCTAGAATGTCCCCGGTCTGGAGAGCAGCATGATGGATGCCAATAGACTTTGATGCCTCTCTCTAACAGCGTCTGTGGCGTCCATCAAGTCCTGTTTATTGTCACTTCCTGGTGAACATGGAATATGGAATGAAGGAGAGCTCGGTTATTTGTTTTGGAAAGTTTTGAAAGTCTATTGGAAAAGCTTAGTTTCTAGCTAGCTACCTTTTGTGTTTCGATCCTGCGACTTTTCTGGCATCAGTTGCTGGGATTGCTACTATCTGTCCAGTGATCATTCCGTCCAAGGCCAGGTTAGAGGAGCTGCTTGGCGTAGCAGTTAGCCCAGCTGCCTATCAAGCTAACAGGGTTTTATGGAGGGCTTGAATGCAGACCACAACACGGTTAGCCATTGCAGCAGTGACCGTGGATTGTCCCGGGCTTGTGAATGTCTAGATCCCTGCTGTTTGTTGTTGTCATTTCCAATCTTCCAACGACCTGCACTGTCTGGAACTGCGAGGAGTAACAGCGTAACCCTCTGTGCTACAATGACAAAGACCAAAGCCGGCGGGAGTACTGTTAAAGACAGTGGTGTCTCTCTATCACAGGTGAAGGATCTTTCAAATGAACAAACTGAGTTCTACAAGCAGTTGTTACAACAACAAGAAAATAGCTTCAAGTGTTTTGTCCAAATACTGGTGGAGTCAACTAATAAAAGAATGGACGACCTGACCAGAGAGGTCCGGGACCTGAAGAAAAGTTTGCAGTTCACCCAGGACAGGAATTCTTATGGGGGAGGGGTTGCTGAATATATATATATATATATATATATATATATATATATATATACACACACACACACACACACACACACACACACACACACACAGAGCCATATCCCTGTCATGCTTTGGAACATCTTATGTCAAGTGTTATTGAAATGTTGTGGTTGCAGGATCACCTGATCACATGTAAAGCCTTCTCTTTTGGGGCATTACTATAGGCCAGTCAGTATCTAAATAATATGTGTGAAATGCTTGATAGTGTATTTGATGTAAACAGAGAGGTTTACTTTCTTGGGGACCTGAATATTGACTGGTTTGCATCAAAGATGTCCACTCAAGAGGAAGCTTCTCACTGTAATCAGTGCCTGTCATCTTGTTCAGGTTATTAATCAACCTACCAGGGTGTTTACAAACACTACAGGAACAAGATCATCCACATGTATTGATCACATTTTTACTAATACTGTAGAACTTTGTTCTAAAGCTGTATCCGTACCCATTGGATGTAGTGATCACAATATAGTGGCTATATCCAGGAAAGCCAAAGTTCCAAAAGCTGAGCCTAAAATAGTGTATAAGAGATCATACAAACAATTTTGCAGTGACTCTTATGTAGATGATGTTAATAGTATTTGTTGGTCTGATGTGATCAATAAGGAGCATCCAGATGCTGCACTTGATGAATTTATGAAATTGCTTCTTCCAATTATTGATAAACATGCACCCGTTAAGAAATTGACTGTTAAAACTGTTAAGGCTCCATTGATTGATGAGGAATTGAAAAACTGTATGGTAGAAAGAGATGGGGCAAAAGGAGTGGCTAATAAGTCTGGCTGTACATCTGACTGGCTGACTTTCTGCAAATTGAGAACTTTCAGCATGCTTATAGGGAAGGACACCCAACATGTACTGAACTGACACAAATTACTGATGATTGGTTGAAAGAAATTGATAAGAAGATTGTGGGAGCTGTACTATTAGATTTAAGTGCAGACTTCGATAATATTGACCATAACCTGTTGTTGAGAAAACGTATGTGTTATGGCTTTTCAACCTCTGCCATATCATGGATTCAGAGCTACAGCATCTATCTAATAGAACTCAGAGGGTTTTCTTTAATGGAAGCTACTTTAATGTCAAACATGTAAAGTGTGGTGTAGCACAGGGCAGCTCTCTAGGCTCTCTACTCTTTTCTATTTTTACCAATGACCTGCCACTGGCATTAAACAAAGCATGTGTGTCCTTGTATGCTGATGATTCAAACATATACGCATCAGAAACCACACACTGAAAGCCTTAATAAAGATTTGCAGTCTGTTTTGAAATGGTTGGCCAGAAATAAACTTTTCCTGACCATCTCTAAAACTAAGAGCATTGTATTTTGTATAAAAGCAAGTCCTGCAGGCTCCAGTTTGATCTTATCTTGATTATTGTCCAGTCATATGGTTAAGTGCTGCAAAGAAAGACCTAGTTAAGCTGCAGCTGGCCCAGAACAGAGTGGCACGTCTTGTTCTTCATTGTAATCAGAGGGATAATATTAATGGTATGCATGCCAGTCCTGTGTAGCTCAGTTGGTAGCGCATGGTACTTGCAACCCCAGGGTTGTGGGTTTGATTCCCCTGGGTGAACAGAATTAAAGAAAATGTATGACTGACTACTTTAAGTCGCTCTGGATAAGAGGGTTTGCAAAAAAGTAAGTTGAGGAAAAACTTATAGTTTTTATAAGAAACATTAATGTGTTGGAAATTCCAAATTGTTTGCATAGTCAACTTACACACACACTTACCCAACCAGACATGCCACCAGGGGTCTTTTCACAGTCCCAAGGTCCAGAAGAAATTCAAGAAAACGTACAGTATTATACAGAGCCATGAGTGCATGGAACTCCCTTCCATCTTATATAGCACAAGTGAACAACAAACCTGGTTTAAAAAAAACAAATAAAGCAACACCTCACAGCACAACGCCTCTCCCCCATGTGACCTACTTGTTGTGTGTATGTACTGACATGTATGTGGAACTGATAGATGTACACACACTACATGTTCATGTTTTTAAATGTGTGTAAATTGTAAAGTCTTTTGTCTGTAATGTCTTTTTCGTTATGTGTCGGACCCCAGTAAGACTAGCTGTTACCATTGGCGTCGGCTAATTGTTATCCTAATAAATCTAAATTAAGACACTAATGGACTTGGTAATCCTGTCTGCTGCTTCCTCTGTCATGGTTGGACCCTTCAAAAATGACTTGAAGAAGTTGAGGTGTCCCAGGTGTAAGTCAAGGGGTATATTCTTTCCCTTCCCATTCCAAAACCTGGTCCAGGTAAGACTCTGTGCCAACCGTGAGGAAAGAGTGGCAATAACTTACAAGGTCAGTAGAAGGGCGCTGTAGGCATATTGGCTAGGACCATAGGCCTTGTAGAACAACAGAGCTACAGTCTTGCTTCAGTATGTTATTTTTTTAGGTCCCCCTCACTAGACCTGGGTGTATTCATGACGGACACCGTATATCTCTCATTTGCGTTTTCAGTTTGGAGTCAACGGTTTTGCAACAGATGAAACGTTTTGCAACAGAATCGGCATAATGATTACACCCCTGGATGCATCTGACACTGTACTACCAAGTCATGATGTTTTTTTCTCAAGGTTCTCCCTTGCTTTACTTTGTATGTGTAGTCATTTCTGCAACCTGGCATATGGCATGGGAGATGCTTCCTCTGTAGAGGTTGGCCCATGGATGTATTTCTGACGCCGGTTGCAATGTCAGTGATGTCACCAAACGTGACGAATCTGTCCACAATTTGTGACACAGAGGCATGCAGCCAGCTCCTCTTCACATAAGGTGAACTGCTACTGCCGTGAAACAGTCTGGGACATCTTGTTGGGAATGAAACAGTCTGGGACATCTTGTTGGGAATGAAACAGTCTGGGACATCTTGTTGGGAATGAAACAGTCTGGGACATCTTGTTGAGACAAATTGAAAAAAAGTACACATGTTTCTTAATGCAATCGACACGACAAAAGAGCTATGATATTTCAATAACATTACAATATAACATAATAACATGGTAAACCAATTGTAAAGTATCTCATTGTTTTCTAGAATAAGAATACGTTTTCAGATATGTTGGACATTTCATTTTTACTTATGCACTATAGCTAGCAGAGTACAATTAATGTACAACATAGCGCAACTCATTCAAATGATGTAGTTATATTTACCATTTTATGTGATGTGAACCTCTTCCACCACCATCCCCATTAGGTTTTCTCCATACACTGTTGATGCCATATTCTGTCACTTGTCGTTCAGCCACCAAGACTCTGGGATACCGAAAAACAACCTGGCAACATCCATGGAGGATGTCCGGGTCATTATTAATATCAAATCAAAGTTTATTTGTCACGTGCGCCGAATAAAACAGGTGTAGACCGTCCAGTGAAATGCTTACTTACAGGCTCTAACCAATGGTGCAAAAAAGATAATACCGAGCTGCATCACAGTGATCTCCAGCTTCACAGCCTCTCTGATCTGGTCATCCATGTAGGGAAACTAATGGCAACACAACAACGAGAATCCCATTTTCTTGACTACCAGTGGAGCTAGCTGGTAAATCAAGCTCTTGGCGAACCAAGTCAGGAGAAGAAAGCAAAAACATCATCTCCCCCGAGAAAAGCCTTCAATGCAGTTATTTGCTGTTATATCAATGAAGGTATGCCCTCCAGTTCTGATATAACTGCTCCTATGGAAGCATCAACACCAACCTCCTCTTCCTCTTTGGTATTATTGCGGTCCGCAAACAAATGTTATATGTGCATGCCACCACCTACTGTATTGGTTGTGTATCAGCCTACTATTTTGTAATATGAATTGCCCTACCAACTAACCCTGCACCCATTAAAACCTCACCACTATACTAACTAACCCTGCACCCATTAAAACCTCACCACTATACCAACTAACCCTGCACCTATTAAAACCTCACCACTATACTAACTAACCCTGCACCCATTAAAACCTCACCACTATACTAACTAACCCTGCACCCATTACAACCTCACCACTATATTAACTAACCCTGCACCCATTAAAACCTCACCACTATATTAACTAACCCTACACCCATTACAACCTCACCACTATTCCACTACTTTGGCCCATCTGATCCTACTCCAGGCCAGCAGCCTGGGAGGACGGGACACTATCGTTCAAAACATCTTGTAACTCTTCTGCAGTAAAATCTCGTACACACAAGTACTTCTCTGCAGCTGCCACCACAACATCTATCCTCTGTGATTTACGTTACATTCCTGTGGTACAATTGACAACCATGGCCATGAACGCCAAAAAAACACCATACTATCACACTCTATTGGCCTCGGCCTAATAACAAAGATCCTCTTATTGTCTTCTTAGGATCCCTCACCCTGGACCCATCTTCCTCTACTACTCTCTTCACTGCCTCAACATACGACACCTTCTGTACTACTCTGATCCTGGCAATCTCAACCTGCATTTCTCTCATCGGACACCTCAGATCTCCAGCACCATGGCTACCCCTATAGTTTACATACACACAGTTTCCTAACGATACTACACATTCCTTTGTCTCATGTCCTCCTGCACACTTCTCACATCTAAAAATCTCCCTCGTACACACTGCTTCCACATGACCATAAGCTTGACACCTAAAACACTATAATGGATTCGGGACAAAAGCTCTCACGGGATAACTGACACATCATAACTTGACTTTATCTGGTAAAGACTCTGCATCAAAACTCAGTAGTACAGACAGTATCTTCTCAGTTTCACCACGCTCTCCACCTGGTCTGCGTCGCACCAAACGGTGGATGTCACAGACTTAACGCTTCTCCAGTTACCACTCCTTTCAAGGGTGCTCTGCTCCGGAGAGGAAAGCAAGTCACAATTCGACTTGTCCTAAGACGCATGGTGCTTCTTCTTCCTTGCTGTCCATAACCATGTCTATCCATTCACCACACTCTTGGTGCACCTTCATCCGCTGTATGGCTTGCAGAGCACGCACTGATTGTGTTTTTCAGAAAACCCAACTTCTGTTCCGTAGCCCAATTTACAAGTCTGGCTATCTCTGGCCTCATTGTTATCTCATTACATTTGCTCCTCATTGTTGTTATGATTTTCGACTTCGATGTTGTCATCAACTAAACCACCCACACAGATTATCAGAGGACACTGATTGGTCCAGCCATCCGGTGAATGGAAGGGAGGCGCTTAAACGGTTTGAATCTGGTCGTGGTGGAAAAAGTACCCAACTGTCATACTTGAGTAAAAGCATGAGTAACTTTCTATTAAGGTATCTAAGTAAAAGTGAAAGTCACACATTAAAATAATACTTAAAAAAGTGTAAAAGTATTTGTTTTTAAATATACTTAAGTATCAGAAATTTCAGAAATGTATCATGTGTTGGGCTAGATGTTGAAAGAGGTTACAGAAGACAGAAATGAAAAAGTTCCCCACTTATTTCGAATTCACTCTAACTGTTGAATCAAGAAATTATTGTAGGCAGAACTTTTTAGAACTAAGTAATACAATAGGCAGTGCTGTATCATGAATACAATCACAGGTAAATGGTGTTGTCAACCCATTTACCTGGGACTGTATTCAAGATATAACACTGCCTCACACGCCATACAATTTCATTCTTTCACCAGAAGATATAGTTCAGATAAAAATCTGCTTGTTTGTTATTTTGGTCACGTTGCTACAGGCGCGACCAAGTCATTAATTATTTTTCCATACTGGCTATGCAAAAGGACTGGTCGTCCATTCTAAATAGAATCAATAACGTTCTTGTCACTTACTAGCTAGCTAGCCAGCTTCAGCCAACTGAGTCACGTCAAGCATTGAACCTGGACAATACACTAGCTGCATTTGTTTGCGATTTTTTTCTATTGGCATTTACTTGGATATTGTACAGATCTCATTTATATTTTCTCCGTAAAAGCACATGGACGTATGTGAAACGGATAAGCAAATACTTTGGGATTTAGTTATATGAGAAAACTAGTCTTATGAATTTTGTCTAAGGCAACGCTAATAACTAGTCTAGTCAAGGATGTGATGATAATGCATTATGGGCACTCTACACTTGAGACAGACCAAGTAAAGGAGAACAAAAGTAAACCTTGAATTTAGAGGTTTAAAGAACAACTGCCCCTAAAAACCAACTAATCCCTTTGGAAACAGCCTGTGTGTCATCAATATGAGTCAGAAACATTTATTCTAGAGTCAAAATTGACTACAAAGTGTCAATTGGATAATTTTGGTCATGAAGTCAGTATTGCCTGACACAGAGTTTGGAACCTGAGTGCGTCACAGCAAGTAAATTAACCTGTTTAGGATAGGGGGCAGTATTTTCACGGCCGGATAAAAAACGTACCCGATTTAATCTGGTTATTACTCCTGCCCAGAAACTAGAATATGCATATAATTATTTGATTTGGATAGAAAACACCCTAAAGTTTCTAAAACTGTTTGAATGGTGTCTGTGAGTATAACAAAACTCATATGGCAGGCCAAAACCTGAGAAGATTCCATACAGGATGCGCCCTCTCTGACCATTTCTTGGCCTTCTATAGCCTCTTTATCGAAAATAGAGGATCTCTGCTGTAACGTGACATTTTCTAAGGCTCCCATAGGCTCTCAGAAGGCGCCAGAACGTGGAATGATAACTCTGCAGTCCCTGGGCGAGAAACAGTAGGGCTTTTGGAAAGTGGTCGTTCTGAGAACAATGACACTGGCGCGCATGCATGTGACGACTCCCGGTTGGAATGTTATCGGTATTTTACGAGAAAAATCGCATAAAAATTGATTTTAAACAGTGTTTGACATGCTTCGAAGTACGGTAATGGAATATTTTGACATTTTTTTGTCACGATACGCGCCGGCGCGCCACCCTTCGGATAGTGTCTTGAGCGCAAGAACAAAACGCAGCTATTTGGATATAACTATGGATTATTTGGAACCAAAACAACATTGGGTGTTGAAGTAGAAGTCCTGGGAGTGCATTCTGACGAAGAACAGCAAAGGTAATCCAATTTTTCTTATAGTAAATCAGAGTTTGGTGAGTGCCAAACTTGGTGGGTGTCAAAATAGCTAGCCATGATGGCCGGGCTATCTACTCAGAATATTGCAAAATGTGCTTTCACCGAAAAGCTATTTTAAAATCGGACACCGCGATTGCATAAAGGAGTTCTGTATCTATAATTCTTCAAATAATTGTTATGTTTTTTGTGAACGTTTATCGTGAGTAATTTAGTAAATTCACCGGAAGTTTTCGGTGGGAATGCTAGTTCTGAACGTCACATGCTAATGTAGCTGGTTTTTGATATAAATATGAACTTGATTGAACAAAACATGCATGTATTGTATAACATAATGTCCTAGGAGTGTCATCTGATGAAGATCATCAAAGGTTAGTGCTGCATTTAGCTGTGGTTTTGGTTTTTGTGACATTATATGCTAGCTTGAAAAATGGGTGTGTGATTATTTCTGGCTGGGTACTCTCCTGACATAATCTAATGTTTTGCTTTCGTTGTAAAGCCTTTTTGAAATCGGACAATGTGGTTAGATAAAGGAGAGTCTTGTCTTTAAAATGGTGTAAAATAGTCATATGTTTGAGAAATTGAAATTATAGCATTTTTAAGGTTTTTCGTATTTCGCGCCAGGCGCTACCATTGGATATTGGTGAGGCGTTCCGCTAGCGAAACATCTAGATGTATTAAGGTGAGGTTTGGATTACAATTATGTCAACAATTCATGCTCCCTTTTGCCAAGCTCCACGTGGAAATCACCCTTCCGCCCACTTCACTTCCCTTCATTGAATGGGGCTCCATTGTTTCATCGCCCCCAACGTGTTCAAAGGATCAAGGCCGTTTGAGACTGAAAAGCCCTCTCCGGTTCAACAATGCATGCTTCCAGCAGGATGTACCACCAACTATGGTTTGTTTGCATGCCCTGCTGAAGGACCCTACCGTGCGGTTTAGGTGGTTGGAGTTCGTTGGTCCCCAATGGTGGGGAGTATATCGGTAGCTAGACCATAGACTGCTGTTTATGTATCTGGCTATGTATATTTTGATAATCATTATCATCGCTAGCATAGCTGGCTAACGTTAGCCTACCTCAATACAACTCGGATTAGGCCCTTCTTTGGACACTTAACTAACCTCCAAACGAGCTTCAATGCCATACAACACTCCTTCCGTGGCCTCCAACTGCTCTTAAACGCAAGTAAAACTAAATGCATGCTCTTCAACCGTTCGCTGCCCGCACCCCCCCGCCCGACCAGCATCACTACTCTGGACGGTTCTGACCTAGAATACGTGGACAACTACAAGTACCTTGGTGTCTGGCTAGACTGTAAACTCTCCTTCCAGACTCATATCAAACATCTCCAATTCAAAATCAAATCTAGAATCGGCTTTATATTTCGCAACAAAGCCTCCTTCACTCACGCCGCCAAACTTACCCTAGTAAAACTGACCATCCTACCAACCCTCAACTAGCTTACCTGGGTAAATAAAGGTGAAATATATATATATTTTAAGTCTTGGATGACACAATGACCTTTCAAAAGAAGGCAAATAATTAGTAGGAAAACATTTAGTCATGATTGTGATGTCGCCAGATTGACTGTAGAGGCAATATAACTTTAGCCAGCTAACTAAGATTGAGGGGACCACCGTATTTTAGCTAGCTAACATTACCATTACTAGCTATTTTTGACAAACTTTACTAGTAACAGTAATGGCAACATTGCCATCTCTTTAAAGTCAATTTGACAACAGCATAATATGGCAAAGTTGTTTCCTACTAATTATTTGCCTACTTTAGCGATGCCATCGTATTTCCATGACACAATAAGTTATAAGGTAGCCTAGTAATTAGAGCAGGGGTGTCGAACTCCATTTGCCCCAGGGGCCGCATTCGGTCTTCAACGAGGTCCAGAGGGACCGGACTGAATTTTTGTAATATTTCCCTTGCCATAAAAATTTGCAAAAAATAATTTTTTACATTTTTTACACTCCCTGACTGTCTACGGATTATTAGCGAGCTGGACAGTCAAGAAACTGTATGAATTTATGTCCATTATTATTTCTACACAGTTCCGATTTGGTTTTAGTCATTTTAAAGTATATTGAGTTCATTTCCCTCCACAATGTTTTGTATTACTATTATGATTTCATGTTTTTTTTTTTTTTACAGGATTGGACCCCCTGGCCATATGTTTGATACCCCTTGGTTAGAGCGTGGGGCCAGTAACCCAAAGGTCACCGGTTGAAATACCCAAGCCGACAAGGTGAAAAATGTCAATGTGCCCTTCAGCATGGCACTTAACCATAATTTACTTCAGGGACACTCTACTACTATGGCCGACGCTGTAAAATAACACATTTCACTGCAGCTATCTTGTGTATGTGACAATAAAAACAGTATTATTTATTTATTTGGGACGAAACAGTCACATTAGCCCCCGAGGTGCAACCCATGTTCAGGGCACAAATAAATATTGGATGCAGCAATTGTGGTACAAGCTAACTTATATCTGACTATAAGAGTGTACTACCTAGCAGCAACAAACCCAAACCAACTCAGGGCCATAGCGAACATGTCACAGTTGGTTACATAGTGTAATGACGTCACCGGCCTGACTCCAATCTGGAGCCAGTCAGTCTACATCTCTGAAGCATAGAATTATCTCCCAAACAAGATTGTTATTTCTCAAGCTACATTATGTTAATAATTAAGGGATGATGACCCTGTTTTTCTATTAGACAAAGTGCACAGTTGGGTGCCAGGCTGATTCTCTGGTCATGAACAGATGCCGGGACCTACCAGAAGGAGGAATGGTGGTATCATAATATGTCAAGCAATGGGATTGCAATGGTTTAGCGACTTCCAAAAATAATTGAATTCACTGTTCACTTGCTATTTTCACAGCTTGTCAAGCAAGACCTCCGAACAAAAGAGTATCATGTGACACAAGTAAACACTTGTGACACCTGTGTTGTTGGCAGAGACTCCCTCAACTCCCTGTTAATTGAGGTAGGTGACTACCTCATGAAGCTGGTTGAGAGAATGCCAAGAGTGTGCAAAGCTGTCATCAAGGCAAAGGGTGGCTACTTTGAAGAATCTAAAATATATTTTACTAGATGATTCCATATGTGTTATTTCATAGTTGTGATGTCTTCACTATTATTCTACAATGTAGAAAATAGTAAAAATAAAGAAAAACCCTGGAATGAGTAGGTGTGTCCAAACCTTTGACCGGTACTGTATATTTTCAGCAAAACAGTGTTTTTTTTAGACACAACTACAAACTTAAAGGAGTAGGGCATTCAAGGAGTTGGTCTGATGGAAATTGGTGATGTCATCAGCCTCCCCCTTACTTGAGGAACAATAGAGAACAAAAGGGGAAAGGAGTAAAGCACACATGTGCTATTACATGACTTACCTTGACCACCTATTGAGATTTGCCTTAAGTAAATCAGGTGTTAAATGAGGTGAAAATGAGACTGGAGTGCCCTTACCCAAACCGTAACTCTTACCCTAACAGATCGTTTGTTGATATCATGACATTCTACAGAGCATCTACTTGGGACTATCCAAATAAACTCCACGTTTTTCTAATGTTCGCAATTATGGCCCCACCCCGATGTGGGATGACTAACAATCAATTGTATTCAGGCCTTACACAGTTATTAACACATACCATCAGCATGCAGAGATCTAACCCACACACCTGGAACACAAGAAAGCAATACACATGTATTTATTTAACTAGGCAAGTCAGTTAAGAACAAATTCTTATTAACAATGACGGACTATCCCGGCCAAAACCTAACCCAGACGACGCTGGGACAATTGTGCGCCGCCCTATGGGAATCCCAATCACAACCGGTTATGATAAAGCCTGGAATCGAACCAGGGTCTGTAGTGACACCTCTAGCACTGAAATGCAGTACCTTAGACCGCTGCACCACTCGGGAGCCGCCACATGAATGCCCAAAAAGTTTGATATCAGAAATAGAACAGAGACTAGCCTGGTTGCAATCTGGTGTTTCTGCTCTCTTGTCAACTCCTTATGGAATTGTCATGCAAAACATTTGGCTTGACAATAAAAAAGGATTAGGCAAAAGTACAATCAGATCTCGGACCAGGACAGACAACATGTTAACTTGAAATACCGGCACAAATGGCAATGTACATATCATAACAATCAATCTCTTCTGCGCATGAGGCTGAATGCATCTCACCGGGGAAAGCATCCGAGCGAGCGAAACAGCACCCCTCTGTCTCTGTATGCCATCTATGTGATGCTGTCTGGTCGTAAAGAGTATGACATTGTTGCCGCCTGTAGCATTGAATAAAAAGGAAGCCAACGAGCATTTGGCCTCCCTTGACAATTTTTTCTGTTAAATAATAGCCAATCAGCGTCAAGCTAAACTGAGTGAGCTCAACTGTAAATGGTCCTGGCGCACCAAAAAAAAGTGTCAAGGGAAAACAGTTTGGATTTGGCTTCACTCCTATCACAGAAACAACTTGAATTGATTGACAGAGTCATAGACCAATATGTCAACATAAAAGAGAGGAGGATGGTATTGGCGTTTCTCTACAAGTAGGGTTCCATGTTTTTTTCTACTTGCAAGAACGCACACACACACAATCAGAACCATGGACAGCCACATCATATTCAGTTTACGTTGATTGGACTCAATTTGTTTTATCTTTTAGTTGTCACTGTATTAGACTAAACAGAGGTGATTTTTATAATGTTGTAGTTGAAATGATGCTGGAATAGTGGAGGCATCTCCTGTTTTCTTTGTGATTTGCGGTAACTCTCTGTGGTTCTAAATCAATAGTTGTTTAGTGGTCTGAAAATGTCTGAAACTTTAGCCTGCTTCACCATGCTGTAGGTCTGTTACATGCAATATGCTTTGTGAACTTCACTGGACAGAGGTTGTTATCCAGTTTTGTGATGAAACAAAGTTGTGGTTGAATTTATTCTGCCACTGTGTCTTCTTATTGTCTCGGCCTTAGGCATATAGTTCATATGCCTAGTGACTGTGATATAACAGGATTTATAGAGCAAACACCACAATTATCACAACACATATACACACAAATTTGTATACGATCAAATACACTACCTGACCAAAAGTATGTGGACACCTGCTTGTCGAACATCTCATTCCAAAATCATGGGCATAAATATGGAGTTGGTCCACCCTTTGCTGCTATAACAGTCTCCACTGTTCTAGGAAGGTTTTCCACTGTGTTGGACCATTGCTGCGGGGACTTGCTTCCATTCAGCCACAAGAGCATTAGTGAGGTTGGACACTGATGTTGGGCGATTAGGCCTGGCTTGCAGTCGGTGTTCCAATACATTCCAAAGGTGTTTGATGGGGTTGAGGTCAGGGCTCTGTGCAGGCCAGTCAAGTTTCTTCCACACCATTCTCGACAAACCATTTCTGTATGGACCTCGCTTGGGGCATTGTCATGCTGAAACTGGAAAGGGCCTTCCCCAATCTGTTGCCACAAAGTTGTAAGCACAGAATCATCTAGAATGCCATTGTATGCTGTAGCGTTAAGATTTCCCTTCCTCCACTCGAACTAGGGGGCCTAGCCCGAACCATGAAAAACAGCCATAGACCACTATTCCACTGCCACCAAACTTTACAGTTGGCACTATGCTTTGGGGCAGGTTGGGTTCTCTTGGCATCCGCCAAACCCAGAATCGTCCGTCAGATTGCCAGATGGTGAAGCATGATTCATCACTCTAGAGAACAGGGTTTCCACTGCTCCAGAGTCCAATGGCGGTGAGCTTTACACCACTTCAGCCAATGTTTGGCATTGCATATGCTGATCTTGCGGCTGCACGGCCATGGAAACCCATTTCATGAAGCTCCCGAAGAGCAGTTATTGTGCTGAGGCTGCTTTCATTGGCAGTTTGGAACATGGTATTGAGTGTTGCAACCAAGGACAGATGACATTTACTTGCTTCTTGCTTCAGTACTCGGCAGTCCCGTTCTGTGAGCTTGTGTGGCCTACCATTTCGCGGCTGAGCCGTTGTTGCTGCTAGACGTTTCCATTTCACATTAACTGCACTTACAGTTGACAAACTGACTTGTTGGAAAGGTGACATCGTATCACGGTGCCACGTTGAAAGTCACAGAGCTCTTCAGTATGGCCAGTCTGCTGCCAATGTTTGTCTATGGGGATTGCATGGCTGCATGCTCGATTTTATACACCTGTCAGCAACGGGTGTGGCCGAATCTACTAATTTGAAAAGGTGTCCACATACTTTTGTATATACATTGCCTTCAGAAAGTATACAAACCCTACGACTTTTTCCACATTTTGTTACATTACAGCCTTATTCTAAAATTGATTCAATTGTTTTTTTCCATCCTCAATTTACACACAATACCCTGTAATGACAAAGCAAAAACAGTTTATTTAAATTTTTTGCAAACAAAAATATAAACAAATGGAATATTACATTTACATAAGTATTCAGACCCTTTACTCAGTACTTTGTTGAAGCACCTTTGGCAGCAATTACAGCATTGAGTCTTCTTGGGCATGACGCTACAAGCTTGGCACACCTGTATTTGGGGAGTTTCTCCCATTCTTCTCTGCAGATCCTGTCAAGCTCTGCCAGGTTAGATGGGGAGCGTTGCTTCACTCCAGAAATGTTAGATCGGGTCCATGTCCAGGCTCTGGCTGGGCCACTCAAGGACATTTAGAGAGATGTCCCAAAGCCACTCCTGCGTTGTCTTGGCTGTGTGCTTAGGGTAGTTGTTCTGTTGGAAGGTGAACCTTCACCCAAGTCTGAGGTCCTGAGCACTCTGGAGCAGGTTTTCATCAAGGATCTATCTGAACTTGCTCCATTCATCTTTGCCTCGATCCTGACTAGTCTCAAAGTCCCTGCCACTGAAAAACATCCCTGCCACTGAAAAACATGGCAGGTTTCCTCCAGACGTGACGCTTGGCATTCAGGCCAAAGAGTTCAATTGTGGTTTCATCAGACCAGAGAATCTTGTTTCCTCATAGTCTGAGCGCCTTTAGGTGCCTTTTGGCAAACTCCATGCAGGCTGTCATGTGCATTTTACTGAGGAGTGGCTTCTGTCTGGCCGCTCTACCATAAAGGCCTGATTGGTGGAGTGCTGCAGAGATGGTTCTCCTTCTGGAAGGTTCTCCC
Organism: Salmo trutta; assembly: GCF_901001165.1. Lineage (NCBI taxonomy): Eukaryota > Metazoa > Chordata > Actinopteri > Salmoniformes > Salmonidae > Salmo > Salmo trutta. The sequence continues at coordinate 33,454,572 of NC_042987.1, forward strand.
ATCTCCACAGAGGAACTCTAGAGCTCAGTCAGAGTGACCATCGGGTCCTTGGTCACCTCCCTGACCAAGGCCCTTCTCCCCCGACTGCTCAGTTTTGCTGGGCGGCCAGCTCTAGGAAGAGTCTTGGTGGTTCCAAACTTCTTCCATTTAAGAATGATGGAGGCCACTGTGTTCTTGGGGACCTTCAATGCTTCAGAAATGTGTTGGTACCCTTCTCCAGATCTGTGCCTCAACACAATCCTGTCTCGGAGCTCTACGGACAATTCCTTCGACCTCAGGGCTTGGTTTTTGCTCTGACATGCTCTGTCAACTGTTGGACCTTATATAGACAGGCGTCTGCCTTTCCAAAACATGTCCAATCAATTGAATTTACAACAGTTCGACTCCAGCCAAGTTGTAGAAACATCTCAAGGATAATCAATGGAAACAGGATGCACCTGAGCTCAATTTCGAGTCTCATAGCAAAAGGTCTGAATACTTATGTAAATAAGGTATCGGTTTTTTATTTTTAATAAATATGCAAACATTTCTGAAAACCTGTTTTCACTTTGTTATTTTAGGGTATTGTGTGTAGATCGCTGAGGCTGTAACGTTACAAAATCTGGAAAAAGTCAAGGGGGCTTAATACTTTTGTAATATGGCTTTTTTTTCTGGCTTGACTTCACCACTGATTTTAACCACACACGCTACTGCTACTAATACACTGACAATGCCGAAATACAGATAAGACAACCAAGATGACCGGACTAGCCTGTCTGAAATATAAAGCTTAATATTACTGACAATGCCTTTACTGAACCTCCTACACACATAACAGCCAAAGTCCCCTTAGTCTCAAGACCAAGAAAAGACCACAATGTGCTTTCACTAACATGTCCAATTTATCCAACTAACCTTTCCTGAGCAACTCATAACCCTCCTCAATCAATAAAACAAGACAAACCATAGCAGGACGGCTGAGAAGGCAACGTGGCTCCTGGAGGTAAAATCCGCCCGGTCACCTTGGAGAGGCAGGAGGCAGAAGCAAATTCAGTAATGTTGCAAGAGCTAGGTCAAATTGCTGGAAAGTTGTCAACGGTTACGCCTACTGACTGAGCCAGCCATAGGCTCACTCACAGGCAGGCACAGCTCTTAAAGGAATAATCCACTCAAAAACTATTAGTCCACTGTTGATACAGTCCCAAAATGTTTTGCATTTCAGCAATAAAGTTTTCAAGATATAGGACTTTCAAAAAGCTAATTGTCACTTGCCACATAAACACGATGCAAAGGCATTTATAATTTTATTCAGGCTCCTGTGCACCAGTATTCGGGTTTCTGCTGAGTGCCTTCAGGTGACTTCAAATAAATGTGTATCTGATTGGAAGGACTTTTTCCTGTTCATCCGGTTTTGCATTTTCCCATCGGCACCTTCACTAACCTGTTTTGGGATTGCGGTTGATTCTGCTTATTACCTTAAAGCTGCAATATGTAACTTTTTGGGCAACCCGTCCAAATTCACATAGAAATGTGTGTTATAGATCTGTCATTTGCACTGAAAGCAAGTCTAAGACACTGTAGATATGTTCTATGTGCACTATTTCTATGCTTCCTGTTCTTAAGTTAAGTTTTTGCGTCTTTTGGTTTCGGCTTTGTACACCAGCTTCAAACAACTGAAAATACAATAAATCTAAACTAAGATATTAGTTTAAATTTAGTACAGTGATGTTCTACACTCTATTGCTCTATTCTCTATTGCTTGTTTTCTCACATAGACAGAAATTATTAGGTTTTAGCAACCAGGAAATGGCGTAGCGATTTCTGAATATTACACCTTTAAAGTAAAAAAATGTTACCACTGATATATTCGTGAAGACCAGTATGAAGGGGATCTACTTTTAGGCATGTATTTTAAGGCTGCTACGTTAGGTAAATGAGTAGGTAACGTGGGTGCAGGGAGAAACGCAACAACACACTAGCCTCCTTGTGTAGACACTCAAGCTGTTGCTTGTGGGGCGTGGACACACAATCCCTCTGTGTGTGTGTGTGTGTGTGTATACCGGGAAGGGGAGGAGGGTGTGGGGATGTCAGAGCACCGGGTAGCCAGAAAGCCGCCCTTCACACATACACACACACACACGTACACACATTCGCCCTCACACACATATGCATGTGCACACGCAAAAACACACACACACACACACACACACACAACCACTCTGTCTTCATAGGAACCCTGGACGTACACACAGTTTCCCTCTCACTCCAGTGGTTTAGCAATGAGGACCCAATGAACACAGTTGAATGGTTACACACTCACACACCTATTCCCAAAAGGCATTATATTGCACACTGTGTTCACTAAGATACTTTGTAAGTGAACACACAATCCTTTTTGTGAATTATTAAGCATGGCTCAAACCACCCCCACTGCATACCTTTGCCAGAGGCCAGTCACTGAAGACCCTGGACTGTCCTCTGGGAGCTCTGGACTGTAGGCCGACTCTGGGAGCTCCAGACTGTAGGCCGTCTCACTCGGTGCCGGACTGTAGGCCGTCTCACTCGGTTCCAGACTAGACACTGTTACCGGACACTCTGGACGAGGTACTGTGGCCGGACACTCTGGACGAGGTACTGTGGCCGGACACTCTGGACGAGGTACTGTGGCCGGACACTCTGGACTGGGACTGGGCTGATGCACTGGAAACCTAATGCGTGGGGCTGGTACTGGAGATGCCAGACTGGATACACGCACCTCAAGGCTAGTGCGAGGAGCAGGAACAGGACGAGTTGGACTGGGCTGAACCATTGGAAGCCTGGTGCGTGGTGCTGGTTTAGGAGACGCCAGACTACGGATATGCACCTCAGGGTCAGCACGAGAAGCAAGAACTGGATATACCGGGCCATGGGTAAGTACTGGAGGTCTGGAGCGCACCTCTTGCACAACCCGTCCTGGCTGGATGGAAATAGCAGCCCTGCACAAGCGGACTGCTGGTACAGGGCGAACTGGGCTGTGCAGAGGCCTGATGGTTGCCGTGCGTAGAGCAGGCGTAGGGGTAGCCTGGGCCTAGGAGGCGCACTGGTGGCCAGATGCGCTGTGCAGGCATCCTCCTTCCAGGCTGGATGCCTACTCTAGCACGGCACATGCGAGGGGCTGGGATCGCTCGCACCGGACTGTGCTTGCGCACGGGTGAGATTGTGCGCACTCCCGCATACTCCGGCGCTCTCCCCTCCAGTTGCTTCCCATAATAAGCACGGGGAGTTGGCTTGCGGCTCAATCCTGGCCCCGCCAAACTACCCGTGTGCCCCCCCCCCCCCCCAATTTTTTTTTTTATTGGGGGTGCCTCTCGTGCTTCCACATCGGCCCATATAAAGCCTCATACCAGCGCCGCTCGGCCTTGGCTGCCTCTATCTCCTCCAGTGGGCGACGATATTCCCCAGCCTGGTGCCATGGTCCAGCCCCGTCCAGAATTTCCTCCCATGTCCATGATTCCCAACAGTCCTTCTGTTGCTGCTTCCTTCGCTGCTTGGTCCGTGGTTGGTGGGAGATTCTGTCACGGTTGTCGTAGGGTAGAAACCAAGACGCAGCGGGAAAATGTACACTCATCTTCTTTTTATTTGGTGAAGAAGGAAAACACAACATACGTATACAAAACAAAACGAACTGGACAGTCTCGTCAGGCAAACAGCTAAACAAGAACAATCTCCCACCAAAAACCCATGAAAAACAAACTCCTAATTATAGGACCCTCAATCAGAGGCAACAATAACCAGCTGCCTCCAATTGAAGGTCCAACCCCAATTAGCTAAACATAGAAATACAAAAAACTAGATAGAACATAGGCACGTGTCTCAAGAGAGACAAGTGCCTTAGCCAAATGCAATCTAAAGATTGTGTGGTCGAGAGACGAGAACTTTATGGCAAAAGTTTGGCTCCTGACGGGGACAATTGGAATTCTCCCCACTGCATGTTACCATAGTAAAATAATCTGTTTGTCACCAGTTAAACTGATTCTACATTGAATTTAGTCTTCAAGGTGCTCGAACTGTCACACCCTGATCTGTTTCACCTGTCCTTGTGCTTGTCTCCACCTCCCTCTAGGTGTTGCCCATCTTCCCCACTTATCCCCTGGGTATTTATACCTGTGTTTTCTGTCTGTATGTGCCAGTTTGTCTTGTTTGCCAAGTCAACCAGCGTTTTTCTCTCAGCTCCTGTTTTTCCCCAGTCGTGCCAGTTCGTCTTGTTTGCCAAGTCAACCAGCATTTTTCTCTCAGCTCCTGTTTTTCCCCAGTCTCTCTTTTTCTTGTCCTCCTGGTTTTGACTCTTTCCTGTCCTGACTCTGAGCCCACCTGCCTGCCCCTGACCTTGAGCCTGCCTGCCCCTGTACCGTTTTGGACTCTGGCCTGGCTATGAACTCTTGCCTGTCCCCGACCTGCCTTTTGTCTTTCCCTTGGATTACAATAAATACCAGAGCTCAAACCATCTGCCTCCTGTGGCATCTGGGTCTCGCCTTGTGTCGTGATACAAACAAGCACGTGTCTGTAGTTGGTGTTCTTCAACTCTAAAATGCACTAGACTGTGTAAGACAAAATACACAAAGAAAAGACATGGTCCCAATGTCTAAATAGTGACATGACAGGGGCTAGTTCAAACTGCAGTAAGATGGTTCTCCTCCAGATGATGAATGGGAGAAGAACACAGTAAAGCTAAATAGGTTGTGAGACAAAAGTGAAAGACAATAATGAATTAAATAAATCATCACAGCAAAGGAATTGACAATGAACAAAAATATAAACGCAACATGCAACAATTTCAGAGTTTCAGAAAATCTGTCAATTGAAATAAATTCTAATCTTTGGATTTCACATGGCTGGAAATACAGATACCTTTAAAAAAAATGGTAGGGGTGTGGATCAGAAAACCCATCAGTATCTGGTGTGACCGCCATTTGCCTCATGCAGCGTGACACATGTCCTTTGCATAGAGCTGATCAGGCTGTTGATCGTGGCCTGTGGAATGTTGTCCCACTCGTCTTCCATGGCTGGGGGAAGTTGCTGGATATTGGCAGGAACCGGAACACGCTGTCATATACATCAATCCAGAGCATCCCAAAAATGCTCAATGGGTGACATGTCTGGTGAGTATGCAGGCCATGGAAGAACTGGGACATTTTCAGCTTCCAGGAATTGTGTACAGATCCTTGAGACATGGGACAGTGCATAATCATGGTGAAACATGAGGTGATGGCGGCAGATGAATGGCACGACAATGGGCCTCAGGATCTCGTCACGGTATCTCTGTGCATTCAGATTGACATTGATAAAATGCAATTGTGTTCGTTGTCCGTAGCTTATGTCTGCCCATACCATAACCCAACCACCACCAGCGAGTACTCTGTTCACAACTTCACCCACTCGACGCCATACACGTAGGTCTGCAGTTGTGAGGCTTATGGTAGAGAAATTAACAATCAATTATTTGGCAACAGCTCTAGTGGACATTCCAACATTCAGCATGTCAATTGCACACTCCCTCAAACTTTGAGACATCTGTGGCATTGTGTTGTGTGACAGAACTGCACATTTTAGAGTGGCCTTTTGTCCCCAGCACAAGGTGCACCTTTGTAATGATCATGCTGTTTAATCAGCTTCTTGATATGCCACACCTGTCAGGTGGATGGATTAGCTAGGTAAAGAAGAAATGCACACAGGGATGTAAACAAATGTATATGTATGGAAAAATTCTAGGATCTTTTATTACATGGGACTAACACTTTACATGTTGCATTTATTTTTGTGCCATGTAGTTTGAGCTATAAAATGAACATCTTGACAGTCTGCAATCATCCTACTCCAACTATTGACAGGGTTAATGTTGTAAGGGATGACGCTGGAGATGAGAAGCAGGTATAGGGAGTGGACATTTAATTAACTAAGGACATGGAACAGGACAGAACAGTGTCTGGACAGGAACACACAACAACATTAATGTTGACACAGGGATCGAACCAAAGAAACAGACAGATATAGGAGAGGCAATCAACAAGGTAATGACGTCCAGGTGAGTCCAATGATGCGTTGCTGCGCATGATGGTGACCGGTGATGAAGTGCAGGTGAGCGTAACGATAGTGACAGGTGTGCGTAATGAAGGTAGTCTGGCGCCCTCGAGTGCCAGAGAGGGAGAGCGTGAGCAGGCGTGACAAATGTGGCATTTCTTATTTGTCAATATGGCACTGGAGGGGATGGCTGCCATTTTACGGGCACTTAACCAATTGTGCTATTTTGTGTGTTTTTTAACATTGTTTGTAACTTATTTTGTACTTATTGTTAATGCTACCATCTCTTATGACCGAAAAGAGCTTCTGGACATCAGAACAGCGATTACTCACCTCGAACTGGACAAAGTTTTTTCTTTAATGAGTCTGACGCGAAATATATAATGCTGCTCCCATCATAAGACCCAAATCCCCGTCATTCACATGAAGAAAATAAGGAAATACAGGGGGTGCAGACCAGGGTACCTTGTCAGAATTCGTCGACGAGTGGGTAACACCTATGGTGGAAATTACAAGCCTATGTTATAATACTTTATTGCATCAAATGGTTGTTTTATGCAACAGAATAGAGGGTTCTTATAACTCTCTATTGTGTCTGTGTGAACTGAAAGTGGGCCTCTGGAAGATAACACTGACTGGAGATTCACGATGTCTTTGGGGATACCGTATTCCAGAGCGTGAGTTAATGTTTCTGTTCTATACGGTACCAGGGAGACATGGCTCCTGTATGGAGCTGGGGAGCCAGACACTGGTCTCTACACAATGAAAACTGTTGACACAGCAGATATTGTCTGCTGTGAATTATAAGTATCTTTCATTCCATACATATGTTGTGTGTCATGTGAACTGAAGGAAGATGGACTTTGCTATAAAATGCTGTGGCTCAAACCAGCGAGTTGAGTTCTCAGTCATTCTTAAAATAAAGTGGTGATCCTAACTGACCTAAAATAGGGAATTTGTACTTGGATTAAATGTCAGGAATTGTGAAAAACTGAGTTTAAATGTATTTAGCTAAAGGTGTATGTAGACTTCCGACTTCAACTGTAAGTATAGGTGATGGAGGTAGATATGTATAGGGGTAAGATGACTAGGAAACAGGATGTAAGATAAACAGAGTAGCAGCAGCTTGCATGTAAGTGGGTGTACGGGGGTGTAGAGTCAGTGTAAATGTATGTACATATCAGTGGAGGCTCCTCAGAGGAGCATTTAAAACATTTTAAAACATTTCAAAAGTGGGCCTCCCGAGTGCCGCAGTGGTCTAAGGCACTGCGTCGCAATGTTGCGGCATCACCACAGCCTGGGGTTTGATCCCGGCCGTGACCGGGAGTCCCATATGGCACCGCCCAATTGGCCCGGCGTCGTCCGTGTTAGGGGAAGGTTTGGCTGAGGGGGCTTTACTTGGCTCATCGCGCTCTAGTGATTCCTTGTGGCAGTCCGTGCGCCTGCAGGCTGACATCGGTCGTGAGTTAAATGGTGTTTCCTCTGACACATTGGTGCAGCTAGCTTCCCGGTTAAGCGAGCGGGATGTTTTGGAGGACGCATGACTCAACCTTCGCCTCTCCCGAGCCCGTTGGGGAGTTGCAGAGATGAGACAAGATCGTAATCACGAAAAGGGGGTTAAAATTACAACAACATTTAAAACTTTATCCTTTTTAGATAAAACTAAATAATCACCAAATAATTGATTAAAACACACTGTTTTGCAATGAAGGTCTACAGTAGCCTCAACAGCACTCTCTGGGGTAGCACCATGGTGTAGCCAGAGGACAGCTAGCTTTCGTCCTCCTCTTGGTACATTGACTTCAATACAAAACCTAGAAGGCTCTTGGTTCTCACCCCCTTCCATAGACTTACACAGTAATTAAAACAACTTCCGGAGGACGTCCTCCAACCTATCAGAGCTCTTGCAGCATTAACTGACATGTTGTCCACCCAATCAAAGGATCAGAGAATTAATCTAGTACTGAAAGCATAAACTACAGCTAGCTAGCACTGTAGTGCATAAAATGCGGTGAGTAGTTGACTCAAAGAGAAAGACAATAGTTGAACAGTTTTCAACAAATTAATTTATTCAAGGAGAAGCAAGAGAGAGAGAGAGAGAGAAGTGTCATTTTTTTCACGTTCAGTTTCACTTACTTAGCTAGCAAATGCAGCTGGCTAGTTTAGCCTACTCAAACACCCGGCTCAAACAGAGGGATGCTATGTTAGCTAGCTGGCTATGACTATCCAACACAACACAACGACACACAACAATGCTTCCAAGTCAAGATAAGCTTTTGGTTTTATTAATTTATTGCCACTGCCCCGGCTAAACTGCTTACTGAATATACACTGTAACATTACTGCATGGTTGTAGCGGGTTTACTAACGCATTAGTTAGATTAGCTATGTTGACTAGGACGTTACTTTAGCTAATATGGGGACAACGATGTAGGCTGTGCATAGCGGTTATGACATGGTTTGACTTGGAAAGGTTTTTCCGCCTGGTCACATACAGCTGACGTGTTGTGCAATGAAGTCCACAAACGAAGGGAAAAAGTGAGAGAAGAAGCGTGCATAGAGGCGAGAAGGAATACAACGTGGCTGCAATGAAAGTGAACTGTGTTACGCGTGCTCAATGCAGTATTCATTCCGCCGATTCTGTTGAAAAATATATCTTAAATGGAAGCAAACGAAACAGGGATAAAAATACCTTAATACCTTAATGAGTGTTTGTGTGTTTGAGGGAGTGCCCTGTGAGTGAACATAGAGACAGTGCAAATACTGAAATAAAAGATCAATAAAGATACAAGGTACAATGGCTGTTGATACGTAGCACAACTTAGAATGCATGCCAGCTTATTGGCACCCACATGAGGGCGAAGCTAGTGTGGCTAGGCGAGTTACCGCTATAGAGTGTATCTCAGCCGGGGCAATAGGATAAAGTGGCTCGCGTTCTGCTTGCCCTGACCATCAGTTTTAGGCTACGCCTACTGAAATTCCGAACAAAACTTTAATTTTTTCAGTCAAAAATATCACCTGGGGCAACTTTAGAGCAGGCTCAACTTGCCTGACTGCTCAGTGGCCCAGGCAATAGGGCAACCCTTAAGGTCCCTGCTACAACTAGGTTTCAGAGTTTTACCTGGTTACCATCAGGAGAAAAAAATGACCCCATCACTCTGGGACCTGTGGTGCCACCTTTGACTCACAAAAAAGCATTATACTGCATACTCTGTTCTCGAAGATCCTTTGTAGGAGAAATAATATATAAAATGCTACCATATGTAAAAATCCACTGAAAATCTTATTGGTAATTCATCCCATACACAGACGCAAACCAGTTGATTTCTTGGCAGTGTCTCCCTCAGAGCATACCAAACATAGACTTCACTCAATTACTGGGGTGACAGTGACAGACAGACAGACAGACAGACAGACAGACAGACAGACAGACAGACAGACAGACAGACAGACAGACAGACATGCCCATACACATGTATGCACACACACACACACACACGAAAGGAAGGACACCAACACCAACAATTTTTATCAGCATATCGAATGCGCGATCCGGGCTGGCAAACCCTGGATCATTGTTATTCTAACTTCCGCGACGCATATAAAGCCCTCCCCTGCCCTCCTTTAGTAAAATCTGACCACGACTCCATTTTGTTGCTCCCAGCCTATAGACAGAAACTAAAACAAGAAGTGCCCGTGCTCAGGTCTGTTCATCGTGGATTGATGACAGCTTTCGCGCAAAACTGAAAGGGCGAACCACTGCTTTTAATCAGGGCAAGGTGACCGGAAACATGACCGAATACAAACAGTGTAGCTATTCCTTCCGCAAGGCAATCAAACAAGCTAAGCATCAGTATAGAGACAAAGTAGAGTCGCAATTCAACGGCTCAGACATGAGAGGTATGTGGCAGAGTCTACAGTCAATCACGGACTACAAAAGGAAAACCAGCCCGTCGCGGACCACGATGTCTTGCTCCCAGACAAACTAAACAACTTCTTTACAGTGCCACTGACACGGCCCGCTACCAAAACCTGCGGCCTCTCCTTCACTGCAGCCAACATGAGTAAAACATTTAAACGTGTTAACTCTCGCAAGGCTGCCGGCCCAGACGGCATCCCCAGCCGTGTCCTCAGAGCATGCGCAGACCAACTGGCTGGTGTGTTTACGGACATATTCAATCAATCCTTATCCCAGTCTGCTGTTCCCACATGCTTCAAGAGGGCCACCATTGTTCCTGTTCCCAAGAAAGCTAAGGTAACTGAGCTAAATGACTATCGCCCCGTAGCACTCACTTCCGTCATCATGAAGTGCTTTGAGAGACAAGTCAAGGACCATATCACCTCCACCCTACCTGACACCCTAGACCCACTCCAATTTGCTTACCGCCCCAATAGGTCCACAGACGACGCAATCACACTGCACACTGCCCTAACCCATCTGAACAAGAGGAATACCTATGTAAGAATGCTGTTCATCGACTACAGCTCAGCATTTAACACCATAGTACCCTCCAAACTTGTCATTAAGCTCGAGACCCTGGGCCTCGACCCTGCCCTGTGCAACTGGGTCCTGGACTTCCTGACGGGCCGCCCCCAGGTGGTGAGGGTAGGTAACGACATCTCCACCCCGCTGATCCTCAACACTGGGGCCCCATAAGGGTGCGTTCTCAGCCCTCTCCTGTACTCCCTGTTCACCCATGACTGCGTGGCCATGCACGCCTCCAACTCAATCATCAAGTTTGCAGACGACACTACAGTGGTAGGCTTGATTACCAACAACGACAAGACGGCCTACAGGGAGGAGGTGAGGGCCCTCGGAATGTGGTGTCAGGAAAATAACCTCACACTCAATGTCAACAAAACAAAGGAGATGATCGTGGACTTCAGGAAACAGCAGAAGGTGCACCCCCCTATCTACATCGACAGGACTGCAGTGGAGAAGGTGGAAAGTTCCTCGGCGTACACATCACTGACAAACTAAAATGGTCCACCCACACAGACAGCGTGGTGAAGAAGGCGCAGCAGCGCCTCTTCAACCTCAGGAGGCTGAAGAAATTCGGCTTATCACCAAAAACACTCACAAACTTTTACAGATGCACAATCAACAGCATCCTGTCGAGCTGTATCACCGCCGGGTACGGCAGCTGCTCCGCCCACAACCGGAAGGCTCTCCAGAGGGTAGTGAGGTCTGCACAACGCATCACCGGGGGCAACCTACCTGCCCTCCAGGACACCTACACCACCCGATGTCACAGGAAGGCCAAAAAGATCATCAAGGACAACAACCACCTGAGCCACTGCCTGTTCACCCCGCTATCATCCAGAAGGTGAGGTCAGTACAGGTGCATCAAATCGGGGACCGAGAGACTGAAAAACGGCTTCGATCTCAAGGCCATCAGACTGTTAAACAGCCATAACTAACATTGAGTGGCTGTTGCCAACATACTGACATCTCTAGCCACTTTAATAATGAAAAAATCTATGTAATAAATGTATCACTAGCCACTTAAACAATGCCACTTTATATAATGTTTACATACCCTACATTACTCATCTCATATGTATATACTGTACTCTATACCATCTACTGCATCTTGCCTATGCCATTCGGCCATCACTCATTCATATATTTTTATGTACATATTCTTATTCATTCCTTTACAGTTGTGTGTATAAGGTAGTTGTTGTGAAATTGTGAGATTACTTGCTAGATATTACTGCATGGTCAGATCTAGAAGCACAAGCATTTCGCTACACTCGCATTAACATCTGCTAACCATGTGTATGTGACAAATAAAATTTTATTTGATTTGACCTGACACATAGGCACTACAAGTAGCCTGGCAGAGGAAGTGGAAGACGGTTTTCTGGATTTTAAGTCATTTGTATGTGTTTGCCAGGAACTATACTATGACTGAACAAAAACTGGTCAAACAAGATTGTTTAATTATGTCACGAGTACAGAGCTACTGCTAAATACCTACGGGCCTGCCACATACCTGTATATTCAAGGCAGAAGAGAAACCTAAGTCCAAATGCTGATGTGGATACTTTTCTAAGAGCAATGGGGGATACATATCAACAGCATACCTATTGACTTTGATGGGAGTTTGTTTGAAAAATAAATATTTATCTTGCCACAAAATGTTATCAGAGAACAAATCCGATTGAGTAAGAGGTTAGACCTGAGAAAATGAGCCTGATAGGTGTAACGTTAACCAAGAGGTGAAGGCCTAACATAAAAAGACTAGGGGAGACATTCAGTGCAGTTTTATCTTTACCCTTTTTGAATGGCTGAAATGGTCTCAGGGGGCTCCTTCCACTTTAGCCGTGATGCAACCAAACCAGCTTGTTTGACTGTTATATAACTAACTGCCAAATGTCACTTTATATAAATAACTGCCAAATGTTCCAACAAACTCGCTTGGTTGCATAGCAGCTACTTCCACTAGACCCCAATTGACAGCTCTCTAACGTTACTTCTCTCTATTTTTCAAAGATATGTTGCAGTAACTGGGTTGCTGTCAAATGGTAATTTTGTTTGATTTAAAGTTAGTTTTTCTTCTTGTGAATTAAGGGCAAAACAAAATATTAATTCCACAATCTGTAGAATTGTAGCTGTAGGCTTAAACTTTTATCTGCAAAACGTCCTGGCTAGGCTACATGTTATGTTACTGTAGCAACGATTCTTCTCAATCTGTGACTGTAGTCTACAGTGTGACATTCTGAATGACCTACAATGTAGCTGGAAACACCATGAAACAACACAATGTTACAACATAATAATGTAGCTAACAATAATGTAACAACATTGTACATACAATGTAACGACATAAGCTATAAGACTTGCAGATAAGCTTCATTACCTTATTAACTTCTTTAGAAGTGTAACGTTACTTGCTGGCGCGCAATCTTGACCCAAACGTGTTCAGAATGAAGGTAAACACAGTCGCAACTTTACCTGTAGAATTCAATTGGAGAGGTGAGCGGTGAGAGGTGAGAGGCGAGCGGCGAGAGGCGAGCGGCGAGCGGCGAGCGGCGAGAGGCGAGCGGCGAGAGGCGAGAGGTGAGAGGCGAGCGGCGAGCGGCGAGAGGCGAGCGGCGAGAGGCGAGAGGTGAGCGGTGAGCGGCGAGAGGCGAGCGGCGAGCGGCGAGCGGTGAGAGGTGAGCGGTGAGCGGTGAGAGGTGAGCGGTGAGCGGTGAGCGGGGGAATATGATGATGACACCTCATTCGAATAAGTGTCTCTCACTCTCCTTGTCCAACTCTAGCAGACTTCTGGCAGAAAGACTTGATAGTTGCCCCAGTTCTCGGTCCAATGTGGTCTCAGAGCATTTCGTATTATTCTTTATGTACATTTCGAGACATTTCATTTGTATGATACGTTACCCTTTGTATGGTATGTATTAATTTGTAGATGTACATCATCCATTTTATATGATATGTTACGACTTACAATTCGTATATATGTTTCAAATTGAAATTCGTACACTATGTTAGGAATTTGCTATAGTGTATGATATGTTCTGAATTCCAATTTGTTGGGGCTAATGTTAGCTAGGTTAGGGTTAATGTTAGAAGACAGGGTTAGGACAAGAGATTTCTACCATGCTAAGTAGTTGTAAAGTTACTAAAAAGTAGTAAATAGTTGCATAGTTGCTAAATAGATAAAATTCTAAAGTTGTCCGTGATGAGATTCGAACATGCAACCTTTGGGTTGCTAGACGGTTGCGTTTTTGCCTTAAGTAACCTTCTGTCTTATGTAAACATACCAAACATAACATATCACACTAATTTGAGTGTCCCGGATTTATATTTACTATGTTACGTCTAGTCTGAGACCAGTCTGCTCTGTCAACAGAGATGCAAATGTAGAGAGAGGTTCTTTATGTACACTTGGCTCAAACTACCTGCCCCTCAAGTAGTCAGAAGTAAATTGCCAATGGCACTGCCCATACTCTCACAGACACCATAATGGGACAGATACAATGATGTGATGTCTATGGTTTCAGTCAACTTTTTCTCCATATTGTTTTGGAACTTGAGCCTCAATAAAACTTTAAATTGATTTACACCTGCTGGATCGGCATGTTAACATTGACTGTCTGTCTGCAGTGTAGCAGAGTCTCTTACACTAGGCCTATGTCATCCTGAAGTCTAATCCCTGCTCTCTACACATTTTTTCACCAGTGGATTTTACATATATACTGAACAAAAATATAAACACAACATGTAAAGTGTTGGTCCCATGTTTCATGAGCTGAAATAAAATATCCCAGAAATGTTCCAATTTTGCTTCCGTCCCTCTCCTCACCCCTACCTGGGCTCAAACCAGGGACCCTCTGCACACATCAACAACTGCCTCCCACGAAGAATCGTTACCTATCGCTCCACAAAAGCCGCAGCCCTTGTAGAGCAAGGAAACAACTACTTCAAAGTCTCAGAGCAAATGACGTCACAAATTGAAACGCTATTAGCGCGCACCTCGGTAACTAGCTAGCCATTGGATGCATATCTGTATTCCCAGTCATGTGAAATCCATAGATTAGGGCCTGATTAATTTATTTCAATTGCCTGACTTCCGTATATGAACTGTAACTCAGTAAAGTCTTTGAAATTGTTACATGTTGTTTATTTTTGTACATTGTAGTTTCCAGAAGATACCGACCCCAGTACTATTATGCTTGTTTACACTGAGCTGCACTGGTGTCTGACCGCAATCAGAGTTACATTAAGACACCATGGAGCCAGAACGAGATATGGGTCAAAAAACAAACCTCAATGTAGGTATGGGATATGCTACTGTACTAAATTTTACCTTTATCCACACTGCTCCATCGAGAAGATTCAGTGCTAGCCTCTTTTACAACCCGAGAGTGAAAGACTTACACCATCTTCTCTAACATGGAGGCTCAGCATTCCCGAACAGTCCCGTTACAAGTCAGAGTGTTGAATAAACTTCATTTTAACGTACTGTTTTACCGCTGGGTTTTGTCCTTGTGTTGGAGGTAATCTGAGACACAATATCCACCAGGAAGTGTTATTAACCCAACTTTCAGTATGCTGTTTTTTATAATTGGTTTATATTTCTGGTTTATATTTTCAATAGTCACACAATTCGCACATTACAAACACTTGCACAATATGTAAACAATGGCCAAGCTTAACCAAACCAGAGACCGAATGTTGTCCTACACAATCAGCTGGAAAATTTCACCAGCACTTCCAGCTGATTGCAAAGGGAATGTGCTTTGATTGACAACGTTAGGTTACATTCAGCTATTGTTTACATATTGTGCATCTGGTGCAATATGTCAGGAGATTGAAAATACAAGTGACAGAACCTACCTGCGTCGCAAAAAGTCAGGTAAACAATACTTTCCTGTAGATATTTTCTCTCCACTTCCTATCCTCAAAAGGACCAACCGGTAAAGTGTAAATATATTTTTATTTAACATTCTTCCTTGTAGCGACTCTTGCGTGTTTTTTAACACTTCTTTCAGACTGAATATCCATAGGGTAGCCATGGTAACAGTCTGATGTTTAAGCAACCTAGGTGCTTGTTTACTAGGCTGATAAATCAGACTGTGATTCCAGCTTTCTGTTTACACAGCCTGAAACTAAGCACTGCAAAAACTTTCCTTACAAGCCAGAATGTTGAATAAAATGACATTTGCACTTACTCTACCCGTTGTCTGTGCAGTTGGTCCTTCTGCTGGTCAAAATTTGAGATATAATATCTACAGGAAAGTATTGTTTACCTGACTTTTTAGAGCGCCGGTACTGCCATTGAGATTTCTATCAGCTGGCACATGCGCAAAACCATGTAAACACACAATTTAGATTAGTATGCATGCATCGTGTGCATGTACTTCTGTCTTGTGCATGTGCCTTAGGTCAGTTTTTCAAAACTCCAGTCCTTGAGTACCACCAACAGCACACAATATTGTTGTCACCCAGGACAAGCACACAGACTGAACTAATCATCAAGCCCTCAATGAGTTGAATTAGATAAGTTTTGCAACAACAAACATGTGCTGTTGATGGTACTCAAGGAGTTGGGAAACACTGCCTTAAGTGATGAGCAAACAAATCTTGATTGCCAGACACAGAGACCTGTGTTTTAAAGTCGGTTTGTTTTTAATAATACTTCCTGTGGATATTTTGTCTCAAATTTCGACCCGAATAAGAACCAACCCCATGGATAATCGACAGTAAGTTCAAATAAAATTGTATTCAACATTCATGACAGACAAGGGATGTTTTGTTATTTTTCCATATAAAAATGCGTGACTATGCTATACAGGCAATGGAAAGCATAGTCACATTCGGGACTAGTTGTTTACCTGCAGTCTCCACAGGTACAATAATCTGAGCCATAACATCAGAGAGCTTGCTCAAAATATCTGTGATCTGGATGAAAAGGATGGCTTTAGAGCCCACAGCACAGGTAAACTACTTGAGAAACTGTATCACTGTGACATACTAAATTCGAACTCAGGTCCCCTGCACCCATAGGAAACTGTCATCTAAAATGAACGTGTGGTAACACAGTTTTACTACAGAGTGATGATGGTGTCTAACATTTGCATCTCTTCTTAAGTACGGCACTGGGCTGATCCCTACCAAACAGAACTTGGCTCTCACAGAGAAAGTCACAGCCTCTTCATTCTGCTGGTGAATGAACCCATTCCACCTCTCAATACCAAAAGTAGATTTAGATCACGTTATTCATGAATTGTACACAAGGTCCAACGGAAATTTGACTTCTGCTTTATCCCAATCCTTCTGGAAGACACACATACTTACACAGGTTGGAGCAGGGGGCTGCCACACTGGGCACCCGTGAAACAGTTGTTGTGGGGAGGGTTAAGCAGTGGTGTAAAGTACTTAAGTAAAAATACTTTAAAGTACTCTTAAGTAGTTTTCTGTACTTTAATATTCATATTTTTGACTACTTTTACTTAACTACATTCCTAAAGAAAATAATGTTCTTTTTACTCCATACATTTTCCCTGACAACCAAAAGAACTTAGCAGGACAGGAAAATTGTCTATATCTCCATCTCTGATTTCAAGGAGGTGGCTGCCCACCATAACGGTTAGCTTACAAATGGCTCAGAACCTGAACATGAATGTACATGAACAATGTAGAGCTGTGTGTATGTGTGCTGTGGCAATGTGTTTTTCAACCTTCTGAAATGTCAATTCGATTGTGCTTCTGTGATTATCTACAGTATTTAGTGCTTTGTGGCATTGACTGTACCTTAGATGTGCATGTGGGACCAGAGATTGTCACAGGCCTAGCTCTCCTTGTCACTAGGTAAGTGTTGGGTTTTGATTTTGTCTTGACTACTTTTTTACATCTTGTCATTGCTCAAACCAGCTGCACTGTCCCCAAATCCTACATTATTTATTTAATCAGAAATATGATATATGTGATATATATGATAAATATAATATGTGATAAATATGATATATGGCTTTGTAACCTGGATTGACTCTTCCAAGATTAACTGCATGTTTGACCTACAATGATGTGAGATCACTATCAACATAAACTGCACTTTGTCACACTTACCTTGACAATATGTTTGAAAGCTCAAAAGTTCCAGGCATACGTTTGGATGAAATAGTCTATGATGGTAAATCGTGTTGTACAAATGGGCATTCTGATGGACTCATTGGTGCCTTTTGTTTTCCAGAGGGAGAATCTTGTGGTGCAGACCTACTGGGTCATTGAAGAGGCTTGCATGCTTATGTGTGCATTTCAAGTATGAGCATGTGTGTGCGTTTAACCATGCAACTATTTTTTTGGAGTGTTATTTCTAATTTCATCATGTAGTGTTCCACATTTTTATTTTTTAAATCTGATAAACATTGAGAAGATAGTAAATATACCTTTCAACAAATAATTACTTACAATTATGTTTTGTAAACAAACTCACGGTAACAAGTTGTTTCACACGTAAGACTATTTGCATATAGAATTTTCCTTCAGAGACATGGTAAAAAAAAAAAAACACCTCGTAATGTAAACATTGATAACGCATTTTCAATCCCTTTTATACTCCAGCGAATGGGATTATACAAACACTATGAATGCACAGAAAGCTACACCTCGCTCACATTAGCAACCACAGGTCAGTATGTGTCCATACAGGCATGCGACATGACACACAGCTGAAACAGACATGAGTCCATCCACTCATCCAGTACACAGACCAGGTCCCACCCTCCCCCTAAGGCACCCATGTACCAGGTCCCACCCTCCCCCTAAGGCACCCATGTACCAGGTCCCACCCTCCCCCTAAGGCACCCATGTACCAGGTCCCACCCTCCCCCTAAGGCACCCATGTACCAGGTCCCACCCTCCCCCTAAGGCACCCATGTACCAGGTCCCACCCTCCCCCTAAGGCACCCATGTACCAGGTCCCACCCTCCCCCTAAGGCACCCATGTACAAGGTCCCACCCTCCCCCTAAGGCACCCATGTACAAGGTCCCACCCTCCCCCTAAGGCACCCATGTACAAGGTCCCACCCTCCCCCTAAGGCACCCATGTACAAGGTCCCACCCTCCCCCTAAGGCACCCATGTACAAGGTCCCACCCTCCCCCTAAGGCACCCATGTACAAGGTCCCACCCTCCCCCTAAGGCACCCATGTAGGAACTTAAGCTTTGCTGTTAACAGAAACCATTAATATCTTACAATTGACAGTTTTAATATTTGGTTAGAAAGGGAACCCAGACTATCTCCTCTTTCACAGTCCTTATGCATCAGATCCACCAGAAACGCACATAGACGATAAGTGTAATGAAAAAGACTGCCCCGGCTGCTATCTTAGCATAGGTGGATCGGGTGTTGAGGTACTTGGCATCGCTGCGGTACTTCTTTGAAAGGCTAGACAGATTGCTGGCTTTGGTGTCAAGAGCTGGAGGGAAAAAAATGTCTGATTAATATTTAGGACCGTAATGTAACCAATAGCTGCATTATATCTAACCGTGAATGTATGCAGGCTTCAATCATAAATTAATAGGAAAGATGTGCAATTCCTGACATCAAAGTACAATTAAAAGTAAAAAACAGATTTTCAAAATGTGCAACAAGTTTCTAATACAAGGGAGAGTATATGTAACTGCGAATCTCAGTGTTTGGAAAAATCACTGTTTTAACTTTGATGTCATCAGATAGAACTTTAAAAAAAATGTATTCTACAAAACGTAGAAATAATAACTGATGTATGAAAGTGATGGTTGCCATTTAATAGATATTGCAATTCAACAACTGATGTCACTGAATATGGGCCCAGCTCCATGTTAGACAACTATACAGTTGAAGTCAGAAGTTTACATACACCTTAGCAAAATACATTTAAACTCAGTTTTTCCACAATTCCTGACATTTAATCCTAGTAAAAATTCACTTAAGTCAGTTAGGATCCCCACTTTATTTTAAGAATGTGAAATGTCACAATAATAGTTGAGAGAATGATTTATTGCAGCTTTTATTTCTTTCATCACATTCCCAGTGGGTCAGAAGTTTACATACACTCAATTAGTATTTGGTAGCATTGCCTTTAAATTGTTTAACTTGGGTCAAATGTTTCAGGTAGCCTTCCACAAGCTTCCCACAATAAGTTGGGTGAATTTTGGCCCATTCCTCCTGACAGAGCTGGTGTAACTGAGTCCGGTTTATAGGTCTTCTTGCTTGCACACACTTTTTCAGCTCTGCCCACAAATTGTTTATGGGATTGAGGTCAGGGCTGTGTGATGGCCACTCCAATACCTTTACTTTGTTGTCCTTAAGACATTTTGCCACAACTTTGGAAGTATGCTTGGGGTCATTGTCCATTTGGAAGACCCATTTGCGACCAAGCTTTAACTTCCTGATTGATGTCTTGAGATGTTGCTTCAATATAGCCACATAATTTCTCTTCCTCATGATGCCATCTGTTTTGTGAAGTGCACCAGTTCCTCCTGCAGCAATGCACCCCCACAACATGATGCTGCCACCCCCGTGCTTCACGGTTGGGATGGTGTTCTTCGGCTTGCAAGCCTCTCCCTTTTTCCTCCAAACATAACAATGGTCATTATGGCCAAACAGTTCTATTTTTGTTTCATCAGACCAGAGGACATTTCTCCAAAAAGTACGATCTTTGTCCCCATGTGCAGTTGCAAACCGTAGTCTGGCTTTTTTATGGTGGTTTTGGAGCAGTGGATTCTTCCTCGCTGAGCGGCCTTTCAGGTTATTAATATATAGGACTTGTTTTACTGTGGATATAGATACTTTTGTACCTGTTTCCTCCAGCATCTTCACAAGGTCCTTTGCTTTTGTTCTGGGATTGATTTGCACTTTTCGCACCAAAGCACGTTCATCTCTAGGAGACAGAATGCGTCTCCTTCCTGAGCGGTATGACGGCTGAGTGGTCCCATGGTGTTTATACTTGCGTACTATTGTTTGTACAGATGAACGTGGTACCTTCAGGTGTTTGGAAATTGCTCCCAAGGATGAACCAGACTTGTGGAGGTCTCACATTTTTTTCTGAGGTCTTGGCTGATTTCTTGATTTTCCCATGATGTCAAGCAAAGAGGCACTGAGTTTGAAGGTAGGCCACGAAATACATCCACAGGTACACCTCCAATTGACTCAAATTATGTCAATTAGCCTATCAGAAGCTTCTAAAGCCATGACATCATTTTCTGGAATTTTTCCAAGCTGTTTAAAGGCACAGTCAACTTAGTGTATGTAAACTTCTGACCCACTGGAATTGTGATACAGTGATTTTTGAGTGAAATAATCTGTCTGTAAACAATTGTTGGAGAAATTACTTGTGTCATGCAAAGTTTGCCAAAACTATAGTTTGTTAACAAGACATTTGTGGAGTGGCTGAAAAACAAGTTCTAATGACTCCAACCTAAGTGTATGTAAACTTCTGACTTCAACTGTATGTATGAAAACATCTGATAAACTATCCCTTTTAAATGAATGATGTGTATTTTATGTCTGTATGGTGGGTTTTATGCCAGGGCTGTGTACTGTACGAGGTATGAGTATTATAAATTACCTGATAGGGCCTCTCCTCGTTGCAGGACCTCTTCAATGTTTGCCACCATGATCCGCTGGACATCCTGCAGTTCTGTGTTGATGCTGCCCAGGTTCCTCCGTGCCCTGCTGTCAATGTAGTTTCTTTTGGTTTTCTGGATGTATGTGTCTGAGGACAGAGGAAGGATGAGACGCAATTACACACCAAGTGTTGGTTTATGGTGCATCTCAATTACATTAAGTCATTTAGCAGACCCTCTTATCCAGAGCGACTTACAGGAGCAATTAGGGTTAAGTGCCTTCCTCAAGGGCACCAACAGATTTTTCACCTTGTTGGCTAAGGGATTCGAACCAGCGACCTTCAGGTTACTGGTCCAATGCTCTTACCTCTAGGTTACCTGACACCCTACTCTAATGTGGCATCCTCTAGTTGTCTACTTGTCTCTGCACTGAATCAAAAAACATGGAATGGGGGAAAGCAATATAGCAGGGAATTTGCTTTTGCCAGACTTATTTAGTTGTTGGTTTTTACATCAGTGTGGATTAAGGAAAGGAATTATGAAGGAAAGGAATTATGAAGGAAAGGACATTTCCCAAATGCTTTTTGTTTGCCTGGGATGTCTTAACGGGACTATAATGAGCGAAAAAAGAAAACCTCTCACCAAACTCAATGAAAGAGTACGGCCTGGAGACTGTGGGGACTTTCTTTCCATGCTGCTCATGGAATTCTGTCTGGAGGTCTTCCAGGTAACCAAAGACCAGCTTCTTGGGAAACACAGCTTCACACAAGGCCAAGTAGCACACACCATGTTCTAATACATAGCTGGGGAGACAGACATTAGTATGTTAGTGGAAAGTAACAGAGTTATAGTGAAGCTTGATTGAGATTTCCACATAGACCCGTCCAGTGACAGGTTAGGGAGTTATCGTAAAAGGGTAGTCGTCTCCAGAGTTACTCCTGACCACGTAACCAGACTTGCCTAGTTTACTCACAAAAAAACTCTGGGCCCTGAATGACACAGCAGACACACTGCAGTGCATACTAAATGAACAGCGAGGACAATCGGAACATCACGTTAACTTCCTTAATACCACCAAATACACAAATATAATAATGACAGTATTATAAACACAGATTTAGGAGGAGGTCCTAGAGAGTTCCACCTTTGATTATCACACAAGACTGCTACTTGACTGGTAAATATAGAATGGTGGGTAGGCTGTATGCAAAATTTAAATGACAATTGTGCATAGAAGATTAATCATGTTACTAAGTGTTAGTGTTTTCAGTATGCTGGTTATTCAAATTTAAACAAGGATGTGTTCTTAAGGCCTCATCAGCCTGGTTATTAGTTGGTTATTATCAGTTAGTCAATAGTTAATTAATAAGTCACTTTTTGGTATAATTTTGCATGTTCAGCCTAGTAGAGCCTGTAGAGTGTGTGTGTCTAGTCCATCCAACTACGATCCTATTGGCTGTGTGTGTGAAAGAGAATTCATCTTCATTAGCTTATTATACTGAACAAAAATATAAACAACAATTTCTAAGATTTTACTGAGTTACAGTTCATATAAAAGAAATCACTAAATTGATAAATTCTTTAGGCCCTAATCTATGGATTCCACATGACTGGGCAGGGGTGCAGACATGGGTGGGCCTTGGAGGGCATAGGCCCACCAACTTGGCAGTCAGGCCCACCCACTGGGGAGCCAGACTCAGCCAATGAAAATGAGTTTTTCCCCAGAAAAGGGATTTATTACAGACAGAAATACTCCTCAGCAACCCCCCTCAGACGCTCCCGCACGTGAAGAAGCCTGATGTGGAGGTCCTGGGTTGGCATGGTTACGTGTGGTTTGCGGTTCTGAGGCTGGTTGGACATACTGCCAAATTCTCCAAAACGACATTGGAGGCAGTTTATGGTAGAGAAATGAACATTAAATTATGTGGTAACAGCTCTGGTAGACATTCCTGCAGTCAGCATGCCAATTGCACACGCCCTCAAAACTTGAGACATCTGTGGCATTGTGTTGTGTGACAAAACTGTACATTTTCAAGTGGCCTTTTATTGTCCCCAGCAAAAGGTGCACCTGTGTAATGATCATGCTGTTTAATCAGCTTCTTGATATGCCACCTGTCAGGATTATCTTGGCGAAGGGGAAATGCTCACTAACTGGGATGCAAACAAATTTGTGCACAAAACTTGACAAAAATAAGCTTTTTGTGCATATGGAACTTTTCTGGGATTTTTTATTTCAGCTCATGACACCAACACTTTACATGTTGCGTTGATATTTTTGTTCAGTGTAGTAACCTTCCTCAACAATATCACTCTGGATGCAGTAGTCACTATGATATTATTTAAGACAAATGTAAAAGATAAATAAAAATAATATATTAAGAAAATCCACTTCTAACAATACTTACTGGAAAGACATGACCCCAGCCTCCAGGGTACATCGGTTGGGGCTCTGGGCATTGAGTTTGCGGCAGAGCTGCTTAGCCTGGCTCTGGTAGTGTTGCAAGTCTCTTCCTGACTAAACATAGGTGAGATAAAGCGGTATAAAATAACACGTTAGCAGTTATAACAAACAGCTACGCTATATCTGATAGAACGCAAATGGGAAAAATACAATGTTTGCTAGTAGTGTTCAGCAGAATATGATACAACTTTAGCCATGCTAACTTTACAAAAACGATTTAGCCTTCTAACAAGCTAGCTAGTTAAGTTAGTTAGGAAGTACGCTACATGACCAAAAGTATGTGTACACCTGCTCATCGAACATCTGCACACACTTCATCAGTCTCTCATTCACAATTTGACAACCACTTGATAATATACTCAGACTATTCTCAATTTAATCTGGTCTTTACCTATAGCCTACTAAAATACACTACATGACCAATGTGGACACCTGCTTGTCGACCACCTCGTTCCAAAATCAAGGGCATTAATATGGAGTTGGTCCCCCTTTGCTTCTATAACTGTCTTCCTGAGAAGGTTTTCCAATAGATGTTGGAACTTTGCTGCCATTCAGCCACAAGAGCATTAGCATTAGTGAGGTTGGGCACTGATGTTGGTCGATTAGGCCTATCTCGCAGTCACCGTTTCAATTCATCCCAAAGGTGTTAGATGGAGTTGAGGTCTGGGCTCTGCCAGTCAAGTTCTTCCACATCGATCAACAAACCATTTCTGTATGGACCTCGCTTTGTGCATGGGGGCATTGTCATGCTGAAAGAGGAAAAGGCCTTCCCCAAACTGTTACAACAAAGTTGGGAGCACAGAATTGGCTGGAATGTAATTTTATGCTGTAGCATTAAGAGTTCCCTTCACTGGAACAAAGGGGGCTAGCCCAAACCATGAGAAACAACCCCAGACCATTATTCCTCTGCCACCAAACTTTACAGTTGGCACTATCTACTGGGGCAGGTAGTGTTCTCCTGGCATCCCTCAAAACCAGATTCATTCTGTCGCACTGCCAGATGGTGATGCTGATTCATCACTCCAGAGAATGCGTTTCCCCCTGCTCCAGAGTCCAATGGTGGCGAGCTTTACACCACTCCAGTCGACGCTTGGCATTGTGTATGGTGATCTTAGGCTTGTGTGCGGCTGCTCGGCAACGGAAACCCATTTTATGAAGTTCCAGATGAACGCTGCTTCCAGAGGCAGGTTGGAACTCAGTAGTAAGTGTTGTAACCGAGGACAGAGGATTTTTACACGCTTCAACACTCGGCGGTCCCGCTCCGTGAGTTTGTGTGGCCTACCACGTCGCGGCTGAACCGTTGTTGCTCCTAGACATTTCCACTTCACAATAACAGCCCTTACAGTTGACCAGGGCAGCTCTAGCAGGGGATAAATTTGACTAACTGACTTGTTGGAAAGGTGGCATCCTATGACGGTGCCACGTTGAAAGGCATGGAGCTCTTCAGTAAGGTAATTTTACTGTCAATGGCTGTGAGCTCAAACAACTGTCAGCAACAGGTGTGGCTGAAATAACCAAATCCCCTCATTTAAAAGGGTGGTGTCCACATACTTTTGTATATACAGGGCATTCGGGAAAGTTTTCAGACCCCTTCATCTTTTCCACATTTTGTTAAGTTACAGCCTTATTCTAAAATGGATTAAATCGTCTCCGCCATCAATCTACATAATACTCCATAATGACAAAGCAAAAAGAGCAAATTTATTAAAAATAAAACTCATCACATTTACATAACTATTCAGACCCTTTACTCAGTACTTTGTTGAAGCATCTTTGGCAGCAATTACAGCCTCGAGTCGTCTTGGGTATGATGCTACAAGCTTGGCACCTGTATTTGGGGAGTTTCTTCATAGGTTCCTGCCTTTCTAGGTAGTTTTCCTAGCCACTGTGCTTCTACATCTGCATTGCTTACTGTTTGGGGTTTTAGGCTGGGTTTCTGTATAGCACTTTGTGACATCAGCTGATGTAAAAAAAGCTTTATAAATACATTTGATTGATTAATTTCTCCCATTCTTCTCTGCAGATCATCTCAAGCTCTGTCAGGTTGGATGGGGAGTGTCGCTGCACAGCTATTTTCAGGTCTTTCCAGAGATCAAGTTCACGTCCCTGACCAAGGCACTTCTCTCCCGATTGCTCAGTTTGGCCGGCAGCCAGGTCTTGGAAGAGTCTTGATGATTCCAAACTTCTCCCATTTAAGAATGATGGAGGGCACTGTGTTCTTGGGGACCTTCAATGCTGCAGACATTTTTTGGTACCCTTGCCCAGATCTGTCTCGAGACACGATCGTCTCGGCGCTCTACAGACAATTCCTTCGACCTCATGGCTTGGTTTTTGCTCTGAGAGTATACTTATGTAAATAAGTTATTTCTGCTTTTTCTTTTTTATAAATAAAAATAAAAAAGTCTAATAACCTGTTTTTACTTTGTCTTTATGAGGTATTGTGTGTAGACTGATGAGGGGAAACAATTACTTGATCCATTTCAGAATAAGGATGGAACGTAACGTGGAAAAAGTGAAGTGTCTGAATAATTTCCGAATGCACTGTATAGCGTAGCTCTCAAACTCCAGGTATCACTCTGACTTCTCCCTAGAGTTCTCAGCCATTAGCTTCACCGAAGACTGATTCAGGTTTTAACTACAACCCCAACACTGTGATTTAACATTTAGAAATGTCAATAATCATTGCTTGTAATATGGCTTTCGAAACATATGGCCCTTATCTTTCAACAGCAAGAAAGAATCCTTCAAATAAATAAAAAAAATACACTTACAGTCTCAGTGTTGCACAGATCCATACTAGAGGACGACCGATTAATCGGCATGGCCGATAACAATCAGTAATTGGCCTTTTTGGACACCGATTATGGCCGATTACATTACAATCCATGAGAAAACTGCGTGGCAGGCTGACCACCTATTACGTGAGTGCAGCGTCAAAAGGCCCTTGTGGCTGCAATGAGCCAAGGTAAGTTGCTAGCTAGCATTAAACTTTTCTTATAAAACAACAATCAATCTTCACATAATCACTAGTTAACTACACATGGTTGATGTTACTAGGTTAATTAGCTTGTCCTGCGCTGCATATAATCAATGCAGTGCCTGTCAATTTATCATCGAGTCACAGCATACTTCAACTTTTCCAAAAGGGTGATGATTTAACAAAAGCGCATTTGTGAAAAAAGCACATTTGTTGCACAAATGTACCTAACCATAAACATCAATGCCTTTCTTAAAATCAATACACAGAAGTATATTTTTTTAAACCTGCATATTTAGTTAAGATAAATGCATGTTAGCAGGCAATATTAACTAGGGAAATTGTGTCACTTATCTTGTGTTCAGTGCAAGCAGAGTCAGGGTATATGCAGCAGTTTGGGGCGCCAGGCTCGTTGCGAACTGTGTTTTTTCCTAACAAAGACCGTAATTAATTTGCCAGAATTTTACATAATATTGAAGGTTGTGCAATGTAACAGCAATATTTAGACTTAGGGTTGCCACCCATTCAACAAAATACGAAATGGTTCCGTATTTCACTGAAAGAATAAACGTTTTGTTTTCGAAATGATAGTTTCCCGGATTTTACCATATTAATGAGCAAAGGCTTGTATTTCTGTGTGTTTATTATAATTAAGTCTATGATTTGATAGAGTAGTCTGACTAAGCGGTGGTAGGCAGCAGCAGGCTTGTAAGCATTCATTCAAACAGCACTTTACTGTGTTTGTGAGCAGCTCTTAGCAATGCTTGACAGCGCTGTTTATGACGTCAAGCCTATCAACTCTCGAGATTAGGCTGGCAATACTAAAGTGCCTATAAGAACATAACAGTCAAAGATATATGAAATACAAAATGGTACAGAGAGAAATAGTCGATGCGTCATAATTCCCTATAATAACTACAACCTAAAACATCTTAACTGGGAATATTGAAGAACTGGGAATATTGAACCACCAGCTTTCACATGTTCTCATGTTCTGAGCAAGGAACTTAAAGGTTAGCTTTTTTACATGGCACATAATGCACTTTTACTTTCTTCTCCAACACTTTGTTTTTGCATTATTTAAACCAAATTGAACATGTTTCATTATTTATTTGAGGCTAAATTGATTATTTATGTATTATATTAAGTTAAAATAAAAGGGTTCCTTGTTCATTCAGTATTGTTGATATTGTCATTATTACAAAAATATATATTTAGAAAAATTATGGGCCGATTAATCGGTATCGACTCTTTTTGGTCCTCCAATAAATCGGTGTTGAAAAATCATAATCGGTCAACCTCTAATCCATACAGCTTCCACTTCCTGAGTCACACTGAGCATAATAAGTAATGGCGCCGGAGGAGATGGCTGACGTTTTACGGTCTCCTAACCAATTGTGCTATTGTGTGTATTTTGTCACGTTATTTGTAACTTATTTTGTACAATGTTTCTGACACTCTCTCTTATGACCGAAAAGAGCTTCAAGATATCGGACGCAAAGGATTTACTTCGGACACCTGACAAGAACCAAATCCCTTTGATTCACATTAGAAAGAGACGGAGATATCAGGGACGTAGGTCGGGGTGCCTTGTAAGGATCCGGCAGCGAGTGGGTAATCTGCCTCTACCATCAGTCCTATTAGCCAACGTATAATCATTGGATAACAAAATAGATGAACTACAAATCACAAATATCCTACCAACGGGACATTAAAAACTGTAATATCTTATGTTTCACGAGTCGTGTCTGAACGAGAACATTAATAACATACAGCTGGCGGGGTTTACGCTGCATCGGCAAGATAGAATAGCCGTCGTCGGTAATACAAGGGGTGGCGGTCTGTGTAAACAACAGCTGGTGCACAAAATCTAATAGTAAGGAAGTCTCAAGGTTTTGCTTGGCTGAAGTAGCGTATCTCATGACAAGCTGTAGACCACACTATTTACGAAGAGAGTTTATCTATTTTCTTCGTAGCTGTCTATTTACCACCACAAACCAATGGTGGCACTAAGACCGCAACCAATGAGCTGTATACGGCCATAAGCAAACAGGAAAAGGCTCATCCAGAGGCAGCGCTCCTAGTGGCAGGGGACTTTAATGCAGGGAAACTTAAATCCGTTTTTATCTAATTTCTACCAGTATATTATGTGGGCAACAAGAGGAAAAAAAAAAAAAAAAAAAGAACTCTAGACCACCTTTACTCCACACACAGAGACGCGAACAAAGCACTCCATCGCCCTCCATTTAACAAATCTGACCATAATCCTATCCTGCTGATTACTGCTTACAAGCAACAACTAAAGCAGGAAGCACCAGTGACTCGTTCAATAAAGAAGTGGTCAGATTTACATTTACATCATTTAGCAGACGCTCATATCCAGAGCGACTTAAAAATTGGTGCATTCACCTTATGATATCCAGTGGAACAACCACTTTACAATAGTACATATCTTTTTTTGGGGGGGGGTTAGAAGGATTACTTTATCCTATCCCAGGTATTCCTTAAAGAGGTGGGGTCCTGGCGTCGTGAGGGAGCTGGTTCAGAAGACGCAGATGCTAGGCTACAGGACTGTTTTGCTTGCACAGACTGGAATATGTTCCTGGATTCTTCTAATGGCGAGCTAAATTACTTCAATGCTCGCTTCGAGGCAAGCAACACTGAAGCATGCATGAGACCATCAGCTGTTCCAGACGACAGTGTGATCGCGCTCTCCGTAGCCGATGTGCTTAAGACCTTTAAACAGGTCAACATTCACAAGGCCGCAGGACCAGACGGATTACCCTGACTTGTACTCCGAGCATGCACTGACCAACTGGCAAGTGTCTTCACTTATATTTTCAACCTGTCCGTGACTGAGTCTGTAATACCAACATGTTTCAAGCACACCACCATAGTGTTCTTGGGCACAGGGACTAAGGTAACCTGCCTAAATGACTACCAACCCATAGCACTGACGTCTGTAGCCATGAAGTGCTTTGAAAGGCTGGACATGGCTCACATCAACACCATTATTCCAGAAACCCTAGACACACTCCAATTTGCATACCACCCCAACAGATCCACAGATGATGCAATCTCTATTGCACGCCACACTGCCCTTTCCCACCTGGACAAAAATAACACATTTGTGAGAATGCTATTAATTGACTACAGCTCAGCGTTCAAAACCATAGTGCCCTCAAAGCTTATCACTAAGCTAAGGACCCTGGGACTAAACACCTCCCTCTGCAACTGGATCCTGGACTTCCTGACGGGCCGCCCCCAGGTGGTAAGGATAGGTAACAACACATCCGCCATGCTGATCCTCAACATGGGGGCCCCTCAGGGGTGCGTGCTCACTCCCCTCCTGCACTCCCTGTTCACTCATGACTGCATGGCCAAGCACAACTTCAACACCATCATTAAGTTTGCCAACAACCCAACAGCGGTAGGCCTGATCACAGACAAAGATGAGACAGCCTATAGGGAGGTCAGAGACCTCGCCGTGTGGTGCCAGGACTACAACCTCTTCCTCAATGTGATCAAGACAAAGCAGATGATTGTGGACTACAGGAAAAGGAGGACCGAGCACGCCCCCATTCTCATCAACGGGGCTGTAGTGGAGCAGGTTGAGAGCTTCAAGTTCCTTGGTGTCCACATCACCAACAAACTGTCATGGTCCAAACACACCAAGACAGTCATGAAGAGGGAACGCAAAGCCTATTCCCCCTCAGGAGACTGAAAAGATTTGGCATGGGTCCTCAGATCCTCAAATAGTTCTACAACTGCATCATCGAGAGCATTTTGACTGGTTGATTCACTGCCTGGTATGGCAACTGCTTGGCCTCCGACCGCAAGGCACTACAGAGGGTAGTGCTTACGGCCCAGCACATCACTGGGGCCAAGCTTCCTGCCATCCAGGACCTCTATACCAGGCGGTGTCAGAGGAAGGCCCTAAAAATTATCAAAGACTCAAGCCACCCTAGTCATAGACTGTTCTCTCTGCTACCGCACGGCAAGAGGTACCAGAGCACCAAGTCTAGGTCCAAAAGACAGCTTCTACCCCCAGGCCATAAGACTCCTGAACAGCTAATCAAATGGCTACCCAGACTATTTGCATTGTTGTCGTCCCCCTCTTTTACGCTGCTGCTTCTCTGTTTATTATCTATGCATAGTCACTTTAACTCTACCTACATGTACATATTACCTCAATTACCTCGACTAGCCTGTGCCCCCGCACATCGACTCTGTACCGGTACCCCCTGAATATAGTCTCGCTACTGTTATTTTACTGCTGCTCTTTAATTATTTGTTATTTTTAACTTACCTATTTTTTTTTTACTTAACACTCGTTTTTCTTAAAACTGCATTGTTTGTTAAGGGCTTGTAAGTAAGCATTTCACTGTAAGGTCTACACCCGTGACAAATAAAACTTGATTTGATTTTCTAGATAGCTAGCTAACTTTAATTAACACCTTGTCTTCAGTATGTTTTCCGTAAACTTGCGCTGTACCATGGAGATATGGCCATGTGGGAACACTAACCCATACAAGGTGCGTATTAATTTAAAAAAAAATTGTTATGTTATTTCTAGCTGATATGAAAGACAATGTTCAGATTGACAGAGCACCCACATACAGAAGACGCCTTCGTCAAATGACTTATGTGCAATGTAATGACACCGAGTCGTGATCGACGGCTAACGTTAGCTAGGAAACACATTTTATTCATTCAAACCTGTTCGTCTTCTTGCATCGATGCAGCAAGCGGCAGTCCATCTGCTACCCGAGCGATCATTGTCAGCAAAACCATATTGACCGAAATCTCTCAAATTCACACTACAGATTGAGTTGTAGGTGTTTACTGGCTGTGCCAAAACTTCCTATAAACTTGGCTGCGTAGCTTCTACTGTCAAATCTGACGCGCTGGATGTGTGAGCTGGCCGGAAGTCCGTGTTGTTGCGCCCTGGAATTGGGTCCGACTGCATATCCGTTTTTTTTTGCAACTTTCTTACAAATAGCCATAACTGTATCGTTTGTCAGTTATACAATAACAAACGCAACGGAATTTGTTGCAAAAAAAACCCCGACAATATGTTGTAAGGTAATTTTGTTTATATTTTTTGTCTCATGAAGTTCGATTATCCAGACCGGACCAGACAGTGAGCCAGACGGATAGCACCTCGATTGCTTATGTCTGATGGTGTATTGAGAGATGCAGATGTCCCTGATGCCGGCGCCTGTCCTTTGAAGCTGCTCGAACGCCTAAGAACCAATACAGGCAGAACCATGAACAGATCCTGTAAAAAATGGTAAATTTACTCATGTTTGTCCTTGCGATAACATTGTATATTTGTATTTTGTCTTGTCCAGTCGTTTTGTTTGTGTTAAGGTTTGCTGGCTCTTTGTATAGGGAATCGTTGTGCAATGGAACCGTGTTCTTATTGGATTTTCTTTTGTTATTATACTCAAAAGCTGATATTCAGCTTTCTTTAGTTTTTTCATTTAAATTCGATTCAATTTTGGTCCCGTTTTTCCAGCTCTCGCTTATGAAATAAAATAATAATAGCCTGCCTATAAATAAAGCTCAATTGATAGCATCCTCGATGCATTGAAATAGCCTGATGATGGCAAATATGACCATATAGCTTTCCCAATATAGCCTATTGCATGTTTGCACTACAAATAATACGTCTCCATTTGAGGGCTCATGTTATAAAAAAATGTATCCGTGCTCTTGACCATCAACAAACATGCCTCAATAGCACACACAACCAGCCATTATTTATATACTCTCTCGTCTACCATTCGCACAAGACATGGCTGGTAACTTGATTGGGTCACGAACGCATATTCCTAATTGTCACGTCCCTCCATTTGCTGGTGGCCCAATCCGTCTCGCAGGAGATTACCCCGCGCGTTGGCACCATTGGCATCGCGCACGCCTTTGAATGGCCCATGGTGTGAGGTGCAGCTGGCACACCATGTGTTGTGATTGGAGCTCACGACTGCGCATCGCTAAACCGTGTGTTGGGATTGGACAATTAAAAAACAAGGCCTCTTCATAAAACAAGGCCTCTTCACTTAGTGAAGGCCTTGGCCAGTGGGTTATTATTGGATATTTATGATTACTTAATCATGGTGGAACGTTCATTTGGGTGGCCTGCTAATAGGTAAGTTAATTGACTAGTCACTGACACAAGGTCAGATATTTTCCCATCCTCCTGATGGTTAAGTTCAGATCTGTGGTTATGGGCCACTTCTATCTGGAATGTATATCCTTCACCACCACTCCACCCTACTCTTCACCCCCACTCCTCCCCTTCCAGCAGCATACCACCCTGGTCTGCATCCCACTTCTGGCTTGCCTCTGTCCTACACACTGAAGAAGGCTGTGAAGCCGAAACATTTGTGTACGCTATCCCTGACACAGTAAAAAAACAAAAAAAACATTGAATAATGAAGTAATCATTATGAGACATATTTTTGAGTGTGAACCCATTACACCTCTTTGTTTGCCTCTGAAGCTAAGCAGGGTCGGTCCTGGTCAGTCCCTGGATGGGAGACCAGATGTTGCTGAAGTGGTGTTAGAGGGCCAGTAGGGGGAAAGTCTTCCCTCTGGTCTTAAGATCAAATCCCAATGCCCCAGGGCAGTGATGGGGACATAGCCCTGCGTAGGGTGCTGTCAAAGATGGTGGATAAATTAAGATAGATTTTTTTTTAAAGTTCCTGTCTACTTAAGGGAGTGGCTCTCCCATAGACACCAATGCGATAGCAGCTGGGTCTGGTCAACTTAGTTCATTGACTTCCATTTCGGATGAGACATTAAACGGGTGTCCTGTCTCTCTGTGGTCACAAAGAATCCTATGGTACTTATTGTAAGAGTAGGGGTGTTAACCCCGGTGTCCTGGCTAAATTCCTAACCTGTCCATATTTCGATCATGGCCACATAATCATCCACCTCGTTTCTAAATGGCATATATCACTCCTCACCTCTCCACCTGATAGCTGATGTGTGATGAGCGTCCTGGCGCAAATTGGTTGCCGTCCATCACCCAAGTTGGTGCTACACATTAGTGGTGGATGAGGTGAGCTTCCTCCTTGCTACAGTAGGTAAAGCACTTTGGGTGTCTAGAAAAGCGCTATGTAAGTCCAATAAATGAATTATGAATTATTCATATCTTTGTCTCCTTTTACCTCCCTCCCTTCCTCTAGGTCAGCCTGTGATGTGTGTGGGTGAGGAGATGGGCTGCACCTCGGCCAAGCAGGTGTTGGCCGTGCCCAGTGGTGAGGAGGGCCGTAGTAAAGCCTACAGCAATGGGGATGTTCTTTCTGGTCAGTGCTGGAAACACATTCACCTGGGTTGCGTTCAGGAGACTCAGACCATCCATTCATATCGGAACATGCTGTAAAACAAAAATGCGTGTGTCTCAGTAGAATATGGAATTCTATGTTAGTTTCATTTGTTACAATTCTCTCTGCAATGTTAGGAACATTTCGCCTCACTGAATACACCCCTGATTTACAGACAGCACACTGTGCCAACGTGCTTTACCGCTCCGAGGTGAAGTTTCCCTTGGTACATGTCTAGGATCAGCTTCCTCTCCCCCAATCATAACCTAACCATTAGTGGGTCAAATGAAAAACCGCTATCCACACAGTCCCAATAGGGTTCACTTTGGTCGTTACAATGAAACAGCAGTTTCAGTAAATTATTCAAACCAGGAGGAGTTCCTTACAGTGGTTGGAACCGGTTCTGGGAACAGAACAGAAAACAGGAAAATAATTAACATTTTCAAGGAACGGAACCGGGAACGAAAGTGATCCATACTGTTCTGGTTATTTTAAAAGCATGGGAACCTGTTAATAACGTTATTTTACATTCCAGGCATTTTTTTCTAGTCCCACAAAAAACGCAACAAAGCGCTTATGTAAAGCCCTTACTCTGTCACTCGGAAACGTATTCCAGTGTCTGCCTCCCTGCCTGCCAGCTGAAAATCTTTGCCAATGTGTGTGCATGTTTAGGCTACCTACCCATCCCCCCTCTGAAGCATAGGCTACTGTACTGATGCTACCATACTGACGTTACCATACTGACGTTACCATACTGACGTTACCATACTGACGTTACCATACTGATGTTACCATACTGATGTTACCATACTGACGTTACCATAGGCTACTGTACTGATGTTACCTTAGGCTACTGTACTGACGTTACCATACTGATGTTACCTTAGGCTACTGTACTGATGCTACCATACTGACGTTACCATACTGACGTTACCTTAGGCTACTGTACTGATGCTACCATACTGATGTTACCATACTGACGTTACCTTAGGCTACTGTACTGATGCTACCATACTGATGTTACCATAGGCTACTGCACCTACATTACCTTAGGTTACTGTACTGATGTTACCATAGGTTACTGTACTGATGTTACCATAGGCTACTGTACTGATGTTACCATAGGCTACTGTACTGATGTTACCATAGGCTACTGTACTGATGTTACCATAGGCTACTGTACTGATGTTACCATAGGTTACTGTACTGACGTTACCATAGGCTATTGCACTGCCGTTACCATACTAACGTTACCATAGGCTACTGTACTGACGTTAAACGTGATTCAGAAGACAGGGAAAGAGATTCTTTATTAGCTAGAGAAGAATGGATTAACTTTTTCAATGCTATTAAAGGATACTATAGGCCTAGTTATCACGTTTCACGCTGGATTTATTAACTACAAAAGGTAAGACGTGTTTAACTAGCTAGCTCAAAGGACATTCAAAGTTCCTCCATAGAAGCCGGTCCTCCTAGGTAGAATTCTACGAACCTAATTCAGATAATGCATGCCATAACAAGATGCTCAACGCTCTCTCCTCACCCGCAAAATTTCAGTCTCATCTTGCGCCACAAGGCTACACTGTCCATCACGCATGGAAACAACTAGTTTGCCTGCTCAATTCGCACTGATTGGTGAAGTCATTTAGTATTAATGACACATTTACAAGTACAGTGAAATGCCTTTCTTGCAAACTCAAAACCCAACAATGCAATAATCAATAACAATGTAATGCTAGAAAAAACGCGAAAAATATGAAGAACACAATAAGTAAATAAGCATATTATATACAGGGTCGGTTCCAATACCATATTTAGAATGTGCAGGGATACTGGAGTGATAGAGCTAGATATGTATAGGGGTAAGGTGACTAGGCATCAGGATATAAGATAAACAGAGTAGCAGCAGCTTAATGAGCTAAATGTTGTTGTTTTTTAACTTGATTTCACAGGTTAGAAAAGGAACAGAAAGGAACAATATGAACCTGCATTTTTGGGGGTTCGAACCGGTTAAGAACTTTATTTTGTAGTTTGGAACAGTGGAAAGGACCACATGTTTTTGTGGTTCTGTTCAAAAAAATAATTTTGGTTCCAATCCTTGGTTCCTAATATGGGTCCCATATTTTCCATTAATACCAGTCATTTTATCTTGTTCCTATTGACCTGTAAAATGAGGAACAAGAAGACCTTGTACTACTATTATGACATTATGTTCTGATGAGGGTAGTACCCACAATGGCTTGTTTATGGCTGCATGTCTGTTGTCAGGTCATTCTCTCTTTATTAGGTCATTGGCTGTGCATCATGCATCTGTTTCCCTTTCCTCTAATCTCTCTGCTTAGTGTGTGTGTGTGTGTGTGTGTGTGTGTGTGTGTGTGTGTGTAAGGGGGGGGGGGGGGAGAGAGAGACAGGAGCTGTCCTGCTTTCCAACCATTGTGAGAAGAGGATCTTCTTTGAACAGTTAATTTGAGCATGTTATTATTTTTGTCAAGTATTGACCTGGATGTCACTGATTATTCTGCGGATTACTGCAGCTCCTCCTCTCCACTTATCTGGGTGAACAGTCGATTACTGATCAATCTAATTGATGGGGCCTGTCATGAATAAATGCTCTAATCAGTCATCCTCTAATCTGAAGCGTGCAGATATCAAATAAAAATGTACTGTCACAAGCAAAAATAAGTTGACGTTGCTGGTAGTGTTAACAATGGCCAAAAATATAAATGCACTCTGGCATGTTTTTTTTGTACCCAAATTCCTCATACGCCTGCTCTTTTTACAGATGAGTACAAGAAAGGCGTGGCAAGTGTGAAGTATATAAATAGAGAAGAGGACAGACTAAACTGCGACCAGGACAGCACGGTGAGAAAGACTGATGTTAACTTACTCATTCAACATACAGTTTGACACACACTTTTTCAAATTGTTTAACAAAAAATGTCATTTTTTTATTTAACCAGGTAGGCCAGTTGAGAACAAGTTCTCATTTACAACTGTGACCTGGCCAAGATAAAGCAAAACAGTGCGACACAAACAACACAGAGTTGTACATGGGATAAACAAACGTACAGTCAATAACACAATAGAACAATCTATATACAGTGTGTTCAAATGTAGTAAGGTTAGGGCGGTAAGGCAATAAATAGGCCATAGTGCCAAAATAACTACAATTTAGCATTAACACTGGAGTGATAGATCTGCAGAAGATGATGTGCAAGTAGAGATACTGGGGTGCAAAGGAGCAAAAAAATAAATGACAATATGGGGATGAGGTAGTTGGGTAGTCTATTTACAGATGGGCTGTGTACAGGTGCAATGATCAGTAAGCTGCTCTGACAGCTGATGCTTAAAGTTAGTGAGGGAGATATAAGTCTCCAGCTTCAGTGATGTTTTGCAATTTGTTCCAGTCATTGGCAGCAAAGAACTGCAAGGAAAGGCGGCCAAAGGAAGAGTTGGCTTTGTGGATGACCAGTGAAATAAACAGTTGAAGTCGGGAAGTTTACATATACCTTAGCCAAATACATTTAACCTCAGTTTTTCACAATTCCTGACATTTAATCCAAGTAAAAATTCCCTGTCTTAGGTCAGTTAGGATCACCACTTTATTTGAAGAATGTGAATTGTCAGAATAATAGTAGAGAGAATTATTTATTTCAGCTTTTATTTCTTTCATCACATTCCCAGTGGGTCAGAAGTTTACATACACTCAATTAGTATTTGGTAGCATTGCCTTTAAATGATTTAACTTGGGTCAAACGTTTCGGGTGGCCTTCCACAAGCTTCCCACAATAAGTTGGGTAAATTGTGTCCCATTCCTCCTGACAGAGCTGGTGTAACTGAGTCAGGTTTGTAGTCCTCCTTGCTCGCACAGGCTTTTTCAGTTCTGCCCACAAATTTTCTATAGGCTTGAGGTCAGGGCTTTGTGATGTCCACTCCAATACCTTGACTGTGTTGTCCTTAAGTCATTTTGCCACAACTTTGGAAGTATGCATCAGTCCCTCCTGCAGCAAAGCACCCCCACAACATGATGCCTGCACCCCCGTGCTTCATGGTTGGGATGGTGTTCTTCGGCTTGCAAACGTCCGATTTTTTCCTCCAAACATAACGATGGTCATTATGGACAAACAGTTCTATTTTTGTTTCATCAGACCAGAGGACATTTCTCCAAAAAGTACGATATTTCTCCCCATGTGCAGTTGCAAACCGTAGTCTGGCTTTTTCATGGCGGTTTTGGAGCAGTGGCTTCTTCCTTGCTGAGCGGTCTTTCAGGTTATATCGATATATTGATTTTCCAATGATGTCAAGCAGAGGCACTGAGTTTGAAGGTAGGCCTTGAAATACACCCACAGGTACACCGCCAGTTGACTCAAATGATGTCAATTAGTCTATCAGAAGCTTCTAAAGCCATGACATAATTTTCTGGAATTTTCCAAGCTGTTTAAAGGCCCAGTCAACTTAGTGTATGTTTAAAAAATATATACTGCTCAAAAAAATAAAGGGAACACTTAAACAACACATCATAGATCTGAATGAAAAAAATAATCTTATTAAATACTTTTTTCTTTACATAGTTGAATGTGCTGACAACAAAATCACACAAAAATAATCAATGGAAATCCAATTTATCAACCCATGGAGGTCTGGATTTGGAGTCACACTCAAAATTAAAGTGGAAAACCACTCTACAGGCTGATCTAACTTTGATGTAATGTCCTTAAAACAAGTCAAAATGAGGCTCAGTAGTGTGTGTGGCCTCCACGTGCCTGTATGACCTCCCTACAACTCCTGGACAGTCTGTGGTTTAACGTGGCGTTGGGGGATGGAGCGAGACATGATGTCCCAGATGTGCTCAATTGGATTCAGGTCTGGGGAATGGGCGGGCCAGTCCATAGCATCAATGCCTTCCTCTTGCAGGAACTGCTGACACACTCCAGCCACATGAGGTCTAGCATTGTCTTGCATTAGGAGGAACCCAGGGCCAACCGCACCAGCATATGGTCTCACAAGGGGTCTGAGGATCTCATCTCGGTACCTAATGGCAGTCAGGCTACCTCTGGCGAGCACATGGAGGGCTGTGCGGCCCCCCAAAGAAATGCCACCCCACACCATGACTGACCCACCGCCAAACCGGTCATGCTGGAGGATGTTGCAGGCAGCAGAACGTTCTCCACGGCGTCTCCAGACTCTGTCACGTCTGTCACGTGCTCAGTATGAACCTGCTTTCATCTGTGAAGAGCACAGGGCGCCAGTGGCGAATTTGCCAATCTTGGTGTTCTCTGGCAAATGCCAAACGTCCTGCACGGTGTTGGGCTGTAAGCACAACCCCCACCTGTGGACGTCGGGCCCTCATACCACCCTCATGGAGTCTGTTTCTGACCGTTTGAGCAGACACA
This sequence comes from Salmo trutta, assembly GCF_901001165.1. Classification (NCBI taxonomy): domain Eukaryota; kingdom Metazoa; phylum Chordata; class Actinopteri; order Salmoniformes; family Salmonidae; genus Salmo; species Salmo trutta. The sequence continues at coordinate 33,493,833 of NC_042987.1, forward strand.
TTCACATTTTTGGCCTGCTGGAGGTCATTTTGCAGGGCTCTGGCAGTGCTCCTCCTGCTCCTCCTTGCACAAAGGCGGGGGTAGCGGTCCTGCTGCTGGGTTGTTGCCCTCCTACGGCCTCCTCCACGTCTCCTGATGTACTGGCCTGTCTCCTGGTAGCACCTCCATGCTCTGGACACTACGCTGACAGACACAGCAAACCTTCTTGCCACAGCTCGCATTGATGTGCCATCCTGGATGAGCTGCACTACCTGAGCCACTTGTGTGGGTTGTAGACTCTGTATCATGCTTCCACTAGAGTGAAAGCACCGCCAGCATTCAAAAGTGACCAAAACATCAGCCAGGAAGCATAGAACTGAGAAGTGGTCTGTGGTCCCGACCTGCAGAACCACTCCTTTATTGGGGGTGTCTTGCTAATTGCCTATAATTTCCACCTGTTGTCTATTCCATTTGCACAACAGCATGTGAAATCTATTGTCAATCAGTGTTGCTTCCTAAGTGGACAGTTTGATTTCACAGAAGTGTGATTGACTTGGAGTTACATTGTGTTGTTTAAGTGTTCCCTTTATTTTTTTGAGCAGTGTATATTTCACCTTTATTTAACCAGGTAGGCTAGTTGAGAACAACTTCTCATTTACACCTGCGACCTGGCCCAGATTAAACAAAGCAGTGCGACACAAACAACAACACAGAGTTACACTTGGAATAAACAAACAGTCTATATACAATGTGTGCAAATGAGGTAGGACAAGGGAGGCCATAGTGACAAAATAATTACAATATAGCAATTAAACACTGGAGTGATAGATGTGCAGAAGATGTGTGTGCAAGTAGAGATACTGGGGTGCAAAGGAGCAAAATAAATGACAGTATGGCGATGAGGTAGTTGGATGGGCTATGTACAGATGGGCTATATACAGGTGCAGTGATCTGTGAGCTGCTCTGACAGCTGGTGCTTAAAGCTAGTGAGGGAGATAGGAGTCTCCAGCTTCAGTGATTTTTGCAGTTCGTTCCAGTCATTGGCAGGAGAGAACTGTAAGGAAAGGCGGCCGAAGGAGGAATTTACTTTGGGGGTCGGCAGGTGTGGGCAGCAATCGGTTGAAAGCATGCATTTAGTTTTACTCGCATTTAAGAGCAGTTGGAGGCCACGGAAGGAGAGTTGTATGGCATTAAAGCTCGTCTGGAGGTTTAGTTAAGTGTCCCAAGAAGGGCCAGAAGTTTACAGAAAGGTGTCGTCTGTGTAGAGGTGGATCAGAAAATCACCGGCAGCAAGAGCGACATCATTGATATATACGGAGAAAAGCGTCGGCCCGAGAATTGAACCCTGTGGCACCCCCATAGAGACTGCCAGAGGTCCGGACAACATGTCCTCCGATTTGACACAATGAACTCTATCTGAAGAGTAGTTGGTGAACCAGGCGAGGCAGTCATTTGAGAAACCAAGGCTGTTGAGTCTGCCGATAAGAATGCGGTGATTGACAGAGTCGAAAGCCTTGGCCATGTCAATGAAGACGGCTGCACAGTACTGTCTTTTGTCGATGGCAGTTATATCTTTTAGAACCTTGAGCGTGGCTGAGGTGCACCCATGACCAGCTCTGAAACCAGATTGCATAGCGGAGAAGGTACGGTGGGATTCTAAATGGTCAGTGATCTGTTTGTTAACTTGGCTTTCGAAGACTTTAGAAAGGCAGGGTAGGATAGATATAGGTCTGTAACAGTTTGGATCTAGAGTGTCTCCCCTTTGAAGAGGGGGATGACCACGGCAGCTTTCCAATCTTTAGGGATCTCAGACGATACGAAAGAGAGGTTGAACAGTCTAGTAATAAGGGTTGCAACAATTGCAGCGGATAATTTTAGAAAGAGAGGGTCCAGATTGTCTAGCCCAGCTGATTTGTAGGGGTCCAGATTTTGCAGCTCTTTCAGAACATCAGCTATCTGGATTTGGGTGAAGGAGGCTTGGGCAAGTTGCTGTGGGGGGTGCAGAGCTGTTGGCCGGGGTAGGGATAGCCAGGTGGAAAGCATGGCCAGCCATAGAAAGATGCTGGTTGTCTTGCCGACCCATATGAGGTCATTGCTAAAAATATAAAGGGCGGGGTAAGTTCTAAGGAGATGTGTTCCATTACAAAATGTGGATACTTAATATATTGGCCAGAACTCATCTATTAAAATCTAATCAAATTTGTATTTTTCACATGCTCCGAATACAACAGGTGTAGACCTTGCTTACTTACAAGCCCTAAACAAATAATGCAGTTTAAAGAAAAAAATAAGAAATAAAAGTAACAAATATTTAAGGAGCAGCAGGATCAGTGATAGCCCTGTGTGTGTTTCAGGAGAATACTGCCCTGCTCACCACGGTCCAACAAACAGACGACACAGGAGCAAATGGCAATGGGAAGACACAGTGAGCTCAACCAACTATTTTTATTGTCACTCACAATGCAGGGTTTTCCCTTTCCATCCCTGAATTAACAGTGTTGAATTGGAACTGTCTTGTTTCTTTCTCCACAGGATCCATTCTTCAGAGAGCCAGCAAGAGTTCTTCAGGATGCTGGATGAGAAGATAGAAAAGGTGAGTTCAATGATCTCATAGGGGTCGGCAAGACGACCAAACAGATCTGGGATTTTAGCAATGACCTCATAGGGTTCGGCAAGACGACCAAACAGATCTGGGATTTTAGCAATGACCTCATAGGGGTCGGCAAGACGACCAAACAGATCTGGGATTTTAGCAATGACCTCATAGGGGTCGGCAAGACGACCAAACAGTGTCTGGGGTGGGGTGGTTAGATCAGTGTCTGGGGAGGACTTAATTCTACTCAATCTTCTGCTTTGCTTTTTCAGGGGCAGGACTACTGCTCAGAGGAAGAAGATATGACATAGCACTGAGGTCCACCATCTGCTCCCAAGAGGAAGGATTTGTCCAATGGCATGGACGGACTGTACCACATAACCCTTACCCAACGGCCCTCTTCCTTTTAGACCATTTCGAGGATGGAGGGGGAGACACATTGACCCAAACCAAGCACCTTTGCCCGGCCCTGTGTCTATATCTACAACCCTGACTCCACATAACAGATCTACGAGTCCAATGCGACAATGTTTTACCCCCAAAGGAGCAATGTTACAAGACATGGCCGGGACTACTTTCAGCACCAGGCCTATTATACTGAACGGCTCTCCAAGTCTGTCGCCATGGTAACCATGGACAATAAGTACAGCAGCCGCTCGACTCTGTGACTGTGGTCCATTAAAAGACAATGGAGGTCCAGTCATTTTGAACCCATGGATTGACTGAGACCAATCCATCATGGTTATTCGTAATGGCTTAAAGGAACATTTGTCATTCCTCATCTAATTCTGATTGGATGATGAACAATGGAGGTAATTGGGGGGGCAGAGGAAAATGAATCTGGAAATTATTCCTGGGTCGTATTCATTAGGCACCAAATGGAAGAAAACAGACTGAAACAGGGAAGAACTTCCAATAAGAAACGCTAGTTGACGTTTTCCTTTGCAAAACATTTGGCTACGGTGTGCCTTAATGAATGCAATCCAGGTGGCTGAAACCTTCAGCGCATTGCAGATAGAAACTTAAAGTAATAGAGCTGGGGATTCTCCCATCATCGTATTGTATCATTGATTCTCTTATCAGTGTCTCTCTATGTAGCGTATTTCTATCTGCAATGTTCTGCGAGTGTCACCCCAATGAACACACCCCTGGAGGGGAAACCGGGGTTGGTTACTTCCTGCATTCCAGGATACTTTTTGAATTTTCTTTTCTACAGTATGTTTATAAAGTGCATTCGGAAAGTATTCAGACCCCTTCACCTTTTCCACATTTTATTATGTTAGTCTTATTCTAAAATTGATAAAATAATGTTCCTCATCAATCTATACACAATACCCTGTAATGACAAAGCGAAAACTGATTTAGACATTTTTGCAAATGTATTAAAAATAAAACGCAGAAATACCTTATTTACATAAGTATTCAGACCCTTTGCTATGATACTCAAAATTGAGCTCAGGTGCATTCTGTTCCCATTTATTTTCCTTGATGTTTCTACAACGTGATTGGAGTCCACCTGTGGTAAATTCCAAAATATTTATGCAGCATTGAAGGTCCCCAAGAACACAGTGGCCTCCATCATTCTTAAACGGAAGAAGTTTAGAACCACCAAGACTCTTCCTAGAGCTGGCCGCCCGGCCAAACTGATCAATCGGGGGAGAAGGGCCTTGGTCAGGGAGGTGACCAATAACCCGATGGTCACTCTGACAGAGCTCCAGAGTTCCTCTGTGGCTATGGGAGAACCTTCCAGAAGGACAATCATCTCTGCAGCACTCCACCAATCAGGCCTTTATGGTAGAGTGGCCAGACAGAAGCCACTAGACAGAAGCCACTCCTTAGTAAAAGGCACATGGCAGCCCGCTTGGAGTTTGCCAAAAGGAACCTAAAGGACTCCCAGACAATGAAACAAGATTCTCTCGTCTGATGAAACCAAGATTGAACTCTGTGGCCTGAATGCCAAGTGTCACGCCTGGAGGAAACCAGGCACCGCTCATCACCTGGCCAATACCATCCTTATGGCGAAGCATGGTGGTGGCAGCATCATCCTGTGGGGATATTTTTCAGCAGCAGGGACTAGTCTCCCAGTCAGGATTGAAGGAAAGATTAACAGAGCAAAGTACAGCGAGATCCTTGATGAAAACCTGTTCCAGAGCGCTCAAGACCTGACTGGGGAAAAGGTTCACTTTCCAACAGGACAACAACCCTAAGCACACAGTTTTTGCTTTGTCATTGTGGGGTATTGTGCATAGATTGATAAGGGGGGGGGGGGGGGGACTATTGAATTAATTTTAGAATAAGACTAACGTAACAAAATGTGGAAAAAGTGAAGGGGTCTGAATACTTTCCGAATGCACTGTATGTGATTCATAGTCGGCCCATGTCTTCTTACTTTACTACGTAGGGTATTCTTGTTTAATGTCAATGCTCAGGGTTGAAGTGTTCTAGTCATTGTTGTTTTGTAGTCAAGCCTACCTCTTCATTAGGCTTTGTTGCACCAATTGTACACACATGCACACACACACACACACACACACACAGCACTCTGCTGTCAGTATCAGTTCTTACCTGTTAATAAGACCACATCAGTGTTCAATCTAAAGACAGTATACTATATAAGGAGCATAGTCAGATTATGTAGTGCTCCTTGCATTTTATCATGCTCATTTTTGCTTGTTCGTTTTTCATGTTCAATTTGAGTTTTTCTAGTAAAATAAAGTGTTTTCAGGTCACTGTAATATAATTTGTCAAACAAAATGGTTTCTCATATGGTCCTTGTGGTGTTACTAATACTTCATAATGCACAGGCACACCCAACATTGTGTTTACTGTTGTCTTTATCTGTCAATGTCAAATGACGGTCTAGCAATGATATCATTGAGGCATCCATGGTAGCTTTCATGCCCTCTACAGTTTAAAAATCACAACTGCATTGAAAGTAAATGGGAATGGAGTCGGCACAAAACAAAACAGTGTTACAGTAACCATAACCAGCTGAACGACTTCTAAGTGGTGCCATATGGAAGTAGCCTTCTGCAGTCTGCTACATAAGCATGTATTGCTTCATGGATGTACTGTATGGAGATTTAATTCAATACAACGTATGTATCATCTGGCAATTTTATGTCCAACTGCAATCCAGTGTCTGATTGATTGTTTGTCTCTCAATTGTCCGAGAAGCTATAACACAAACCCTCTGGTCCACAGAGACTGTAGCACCTTTTAAAGGCAGCTATGGCTGTTGTAATATTTGTCATATTTATCTTGACGCAGTCTCTCAGGGTCTTTTATGTAGGCTAGCTGTTGAGCCTTAAGAAAGTCGCTATGCCCAGGTTCCCAAAAACAGTTCAGAAAGGGAGCAATGAAGCTAGGCACGCCCTGCCAAATTTAAGGAAAACACTGGCACTTTGGTTCATCATTACGAGACCACAACAGCCTGCCATTCAGTCTGTGGTTCTCTCCTGGTCACTGCAGAGTTCATTACCAGACCATAGCGGTCTACTAACGGTCACTGTGGTTCTTCTGCGGTTCAATGTTGCTGCCGTCTTTTGCGGTGCTGCCGGCGGCCCTGGTCCTGGATGCCCACGGGGGGGTCAGGGGTCAACAGGCCATCACACATCCTCTGGTAGACAAGGCTGGAGTCAGATGCCACCACACACAGGAGCATGGGCGAGCCTCTGGCCAGCACTGACCGCACACTAAGAGAGGGAGGAGAAGAGGTCAGAGATGGACCAATTCATAGATATGTATAAAGAAATGATCTTACATTGAAGAAAATGCACAGTAATCACAATCCAGTTTCCGTTCGCCTACATTCTTTGGGGCTGGCTGCGTTCATTATCCGCTGGTGTTCCGCAAGTGTTGCAAAATGTTGATTTGTGGCGTAATCTAACGTTGGGTCAATTCCATTTCAATGACAGTCAACAAATTCTAACTCCAAATGTTCCTCATTGAAAAGTAGGGTACTTCCTGAACTGACTAGAATATAAATGGAATTGACTGCAACCCTGTAGCATAGCATCAGTCTTTTATTTTTGTACATTAATTCATTCCTTTCTATGTTCGCTGCATTTGGAGGTGTTATAGCTGAGTGGGTATTCGATAAAGAGGCCCAGTCTTATCTCACCTTCTGTGGCACAGGCCTCTGTGTACAGGTAGTGGGAGCACCGTCTGAGTGGGCTCTCCTTCCTTCTCCCTTCCCTCCAGCAACACCAGTCGCAGTTCAGAGCACCCCACTCCACTCACCTCCTTCCATTGACGCACTGTAGTGGAAAGGACAGAGATGATTCGCTGGCTAGCTAGCTGTGGGCACAGTCAGGAGCATGATAAGTAACTTGCTATACACTAGGTACACCTGGCTAATAATAGGTTTTCATTGCAAATTACTTAGTTGACATTTTATGTAGCCTAGGTAGGTTTATCCAACTGATATCATCTGTAGCACTTGCATGTCCCCTTTTGCCTTGTGAGGGAAATGCCCCGAGGCTGCCCAAATGCTCTGTCTAAACGCAAATATGCCCCACCCGCAATATGGTTTTGGAACTTAACTTTCATATGAGCAAGAAATATATATTTTTTAAATATAAAAAGATACACTTACTGCACACAGTTCAGCAAAGTTGCACCCGACTGTGCTTTGAGTAACACATTGCATTTTGGCACACCAGAAATACATTCATTACCAATGGAACGCTGCGTCTAACCTGCAGCATTGACTCGTCGTGTGTGTGTGTGTGTGTGTGATATATATATATATATATATATAGAGGAGTCATTAAAATAGATTTTTCAACCACTCCACAAATGTCTTGTTACTGTAGTTTTGCCAAGTCGGTTAGGACATCTACTTTGTGCATGACACAAGTCATTTTTCCAACAATTGTTTACAGACAGATTATTTCACTTCTAACTCACTGTAACACAATTCCAGTGGGTCAGAGGTTTACATACACTAAGTTGACTATGCCTTTAAACAGCTTGGAAAATTCCAGAAAATGATGTCATGGCTTTAGAAGCTTCTGATAGGCTAATTGACATAATTTGAGTCAATTGGAGGTGTACCTGTGGATGTATTTCAAGGCCTACCTTCAAACTCAGTGCCTCTTTTCTTGACATCATGGGAAAATCAAAAGTAAAAATCAAGAGCAATTTCCAAACGCCTGAAGGTACCACATTCATCTGTACAAACAATAGTACACAAGTATAAACACCATGGGACCACACAGCTGCCATACCGCTCAGGAAGGAGACGCGTTCTGTCTCCTAGAGATGAATGTACTTTGGTGCAAATCAATCCCAGAACAACAGCAAAGGATCTTGTGAAGATGCTGGAGGAAACAGGTACAAAAGTATCTATATCCACAGTAAAACGAGTCCGATATCGGCATAACCTGAAAGGCCGCTCAGCAAGGAAGAATCCACTGCTCCAAAACCACCATTAAAAAAACAGACTACGGTTTGCAACTGCACATGGGGACACAGCTCATACTTTTTGGAGAAATGTTCTCTGGTCTGATGAAACAAACTGTTTGGCCATGATGACCATTGTTATGTTTGGAGGGAAAAGGGGGAGCCTTGCAAGCCAAAGAACACCATCCCAACTGTGAAGCACAGGGGTGGCAGCATCATGTTGTGGGGGTGTTTTGCTGCAGGAGGGTCTGGTGCACTTCACAAAAAAGACGGCACCATGAGGAAGGAAAATTATGTGGATATATTGAAGCAACATCTCAAGACATCAGTCAGGAAGTTAAAGCTTGGTCGCAAATGGGTCTTCCAAATGGACAATGACCCCAAGCATACTTCCAAAGTTGTGGCAAAATGGCTTAAGGACAACAAAGTCAAGGTATTGGAGTGGCCATCACAAAGCCCTGACCTCAATCCTATAGAAAATTTGTGGGCAGAACTGAAAAAGCGTGTGCGAGCAAGGAGGCCTACAAACCTGACTCAGTTACACCAGGTCTATCAGGCGGAACGGCCCAACATTCACCCAACTTATTGTGGGAAGCTTGTGGAAGGCTACCCGAAACGTTTGAACCAAGTTAAACAATTTAAAGGCAATGCTACCAAATACTAATCGAGTGTATGTAAACTTCTGACCCATTGGGAATGTGATGAAAGAAATAAAAGCTTTAAAAAAAAAAACATCTAGCATTCTCTCTACTATTATTCTGACATTTCACATTCTTAAAATACAGTGGTGATCCTAACTGACCTAAGACAGGGAATATTTACTAGGATTAAATGGCTGGAATTGTGAAAAACTGAGTTTAAATGTATTTGGCTAAAGTGTATGTAAACTTCCGACTTCAACTATATAACTATACATATATATATATATAGCCATGCAATTTTTTACAATTTTATTTAACAAGGCAAGTCAGTTTATAACAAATTCTTATTTACAATGACAGCCTACATAAAGACAAAAGGTCTCCTGCGGGGACGGGATAAAAAAAATAAGTGTGTGTGTGTGTGTGTACACACACACACACACACACACACACACACACACACACACACACACACACACTTGCCTTGTTAAATAAAAGGTCGGTGGGATCGAGGCTTGCTGGAAATATGTAATGGTCCAATGGAAATGTGGAGGCTGTCTTACAGCTGTCTTACAGCCGGCTGTCTTACAGCCGGCTGTAACTTTGCTAAACTCCGTACATTAAGTGGATCTTTTGTATTTGAAAGATACTTTCCTGATAGTATGAAAGTTTCAAATGTTTCCAAAACCGTATTGCATGCGTTTTGAAACGTTAAAACAGAGCGTCGGGATTGTAGTTCACATTGAGCTGTCCTCCATACCTTCCTTCAGCTGAAAACCCAAAAGGATGTAAGCCCCCTTGGGTAGCACTTGCCTGAAAGGTCAAGAAGCTAGCTTGTGATGATGCGAGACACAGAGTTGATTGTCGATCCAATTCATGGTTAACTCACCTTCAGCAAGATCCATGTACACCAAGAAAGCTGCATGCACTTGAGCACTGTCTCCAACATCTAGGTTCATCAGATGCTGGTACTATGAGCATGAGGGTAAAAGTTTAAAACGTTAGCTAGTACTGCATCGGTTGTTGTTCATGCCTAACGTCAGCTTGGACATGTGTGTTGATGGCATTTGGCACTTACCATTGGATGCTGTAAAATCCAGTTAGGGGGAAGTGGTTTCTCAATTACATCCTCGTCTGTTTTCTTCTTCAACTCCGACATATTTCCACGTCTATATTTTGTAAATCACTTTTAATCCCACACATACACTGTGACGCTGACAACGTGTGAAAGCGCCTCACTCCCATTTAGAACGCTAAAGTACTGCAATGTAAACGGTCCGGGTAATTTTTTTGCCGGTATTATAAGTTCCGGGGCACTTCTAACTCCCTTTCTTTAGGTAGATATGGAGATGTGTGTTAATTAAGATTATTATTTTTTTTTTTTAAGTTAAACTAACAAAATCAAGTATTTGATTAGGTGTAAAACTTCAGTAAGCGGTTAGTGTGTACAACCTAATCATGGACCTGGCCTACAGCATCAGACAGGCAGGTTCTTCTTCTCATAGATCTGAGTCTCTTTAGTTAAATGTATGCCTTGGGAGAGTAACTTCTTACTGAAAAACTGCATTGCTATTCTACGTGCCAATTGTATTTATTGTAGTAAGTGAGCTTACTCTTAATAGTTAGTCAGTACTTATGGTTTCAGTGAAAAACAGAACACATTTGCAAAGAAATTACACATTTAATGTAATTACACAACTACAAATACCTAGGTGTCTGGTTAGACTGTAAACTCTCTTTCCAGACTCACATTAAGCATCTCCAATCCAAAATTAAATCTAGAATCGGCTTCCTATTTCGCTACAAAGCATCCTTCACTCATGCTGCCAAACATACCCTCATAAAACTGACAATCCTACCAATCCTTGACTTCGGCGATGTCATTTACAAAATAGCCTCCAACACTACTCAGCAAATTGGATGCAGTCTATCACAGTGCCATCCGTTTTGTCACCAAAGCCCCATATACTACCCACCATTGCAACCTGTACGCTCTCGTTGGCTGGCCCTCGCTTCATATTCGTTGCCAAACCCACTGGCTCCAGGTCATCTATAAGTCTTTGCTAGGTAAAGCCCCGCCTTATCTCAGCTCACTGGTCACCATTGCAGCACCCACCAGTAGCACGCGCTCCAGCAGGTATATTTCACTGGTCACCCCTAAAGCTGGAGACTCATATCTCCTTCTCTAGCTTTAAGCACCAGCTGTCAGAGCAGCTCATAGATCACTGCACCTGTACATAGCCCATCTGTAAATAGCCCATCCAACTACCTCATCCCCATACTGTTATCTATTTTATTTATTTTGCTCCTTTGCACCCCAGTATCTCTACTTGTATACTCATCTTCTGCACATCTATCACTCGTGTTTAATTGCTATATTGTAATTATTTCGCCACTATGACCTATTTATTGCCTTGCCTCCGTTATCCTACCTCCTTTGCACACACTGAATATAGACTGTTTCTATTGTATTATTGACTGTATGTTTGTTTATTCCATGTGTAACTCTGTGTTATTGTTTGTGTTGCACTGCTTTGCTTTATCTTGGCCAGGTCGCAGTTGTAAATGAGAACTTGTTCTTAACTAGCCTACCTGGTTAAATAAAGGTGAAAAAAAAAGAATGAACATTCTGTCTCAATGTTCAAAACAATGTTAAAAACAATGATAAAAAGTTAACGACACACAACTAAAATTACTATTTTGCTTGGAAGGTGTATCTGGTTTTCATCTGCCTGAGCCACTCAGTGAGCCTGAAAAATAAAGACAAAAAAATAAGGGAAAAAAATTGTTATTTACAACTGTGTTGACAGAATGTCTTGCTACGACATTAGTGAACTGGAATACAGAGTAACAGTACAACAGTGACTAGTAATGCTTACAGGCTCCTTCTCCTTTCCTCTGCCACCCTCTCAGTGCTCTCCAGAGTCCATGGAAGCAGCCAGTTCCTGCAGCATTCTTCCTTCCACCTGTAGCAGTGGAGAGGCTGGTGGACGACTCCTCTCCAAGGAACAAAGTGTTTCTGGTGGTCAGTACCTCATTACTGATAGGCAGCTTACTTGTTGTATCATTGTTCACAGCTAGAAATGTGCTGTCCTGAGGGCCCACTGAGCTCACTGGCAGCTCTCCAGGGGAGATGAAGGGAAACCTTAAAATCACATATAAGTGACTTTGTTGAGCTTCACAGTCAATTGTAGATATTTTTGGATGATTTGGACATTATGAGCGAAAAAAGCTCATATCAGTTAACATTAGCATGTGGAAACAGTTCCAGGGAAACTAAACCAAAGAATGGATTGCTGTCATACTTTGTCCATAGACTGCTTACGGGGTAAGGAAACCAATGTGTAATTTTGTAATTAGTGAACTATCCCTTTAAAACATACCAATAAGCCTGTAATGGGGAATTTTGTTTGATTAATTCCTCTCCTATATTTGATGTACTGTAACTAAGTACTGATGTTGGTACATTTGACCTGTTAATTAAACTGCCAGTATCAAATATCAGCCAGTGTTGAGTGTTATGGTTAAAGTTTGATGCCACACTGAGCGAAGGGCACACTGAAATTGTGACACTGTGTGAATCTGTAGCCGCTGATGTTGTGTTTACAGAACATTTGTTACTGTCTGATTAAAATATAAAGTGCCTTCTCAGAGAAGGACTGCTAGACATTTTCTCTGCTTCTGTGCCGGAGATGTCTCCCTTTTGTAACTTATTATTTAACCTGATTTATGATTGACAATATCCGCGCCTGCTCTTCTCTTTTACAACTATACAGAAAACCCTAAAATCCCCTATTACAATACTCCACCAACGTTAGACAACTATACAGAAAACCCTAAAATTGCTGAAATAAAGTATATGAAATCAATTAGATAATAGTGAGATGAACTGATAACTGACACAGACATGTTGGTGTAGAGGGAAGATAGGAATGTTGGGAACCCAGAGGTTCTGAGTTCAAAACCCAGGTGAGGACATGTTGAATAATAATTACTGTATGAACATGCACAATGTAATCATGTATGTCAAAGTGTGTTAAATATGTAAGTTGAAAACATTGTAAGTTACAGACTCTGGGTGGATCAGTGGTTCACCGATCGGCTTGGCAACAGTAACAAGGGGTGGCATGTGAAGAGATGTTTTTTTGGAGGGGGGGGGGGGGGGGGCAAGAATGTTTCTTTGGGACCATCAGGAGACGTTGTAAAAACGTATTTAGGGACGTTGCAGGAACAAGCTGGGAACTAGACAAACCTCCAGAGGGCCATAACCGAACATCTTTTTCAACATCATGAACACAGGAATGTTCTTGCAATGTTCCTATGAAACATGTCTACAACATTAATATCTTATATTCTGAGAACATGGTAACTACGTTCTAGGTCAATTCTATTTGACATTGAGGAAATGGTCTCTTGGAAACGGTCCTTGCACATCACTGGAAATGATCATATGAAAACGTTAGGTAATGACATAATGAGACTTATTAAGGGAACATTCTCTAAAGTTATGGGAACGTTTGTATTTAGCTGGGATAGGCCTAAATTGGTAGTCCTACACCGAAAGGAAAACCCCCAGAAAACATAAATAATAAAACATATTTGGGTGGATAGATAGTCGGCTTACCAGTCGTTCACCGGTTGTCTTCACACTGTCTGCATCTCACCTACCAGATCAGTGCCACATACTCGACTTGCACCATTCATCCATTCTCAGCTGCAGTACATGTAGTTCAGGAGGGAGATAGAGCACCCTTAAGGAAATAATGCCGTTTGAAATTGTGGGTTTCGGATTGCTTTTCTTGATTTTGACCGGGATACTCCCATACAACACATGTACAGAAGACTTGATAACTGAACCCGTAGAACCTGTCCTGCCCGAGTCTTCGTTGCTGAAGCCCAAAGTATTGCTCAGTATCCTTGCGCGCAATGCGGAGCACAGTCTTCCCTACTTCTTGGGGTGCATCGACAGGCTGGAATATCCTAAGGATCGTATCGCCATCTGGTAAAACATGTTCAGTTTAATATTTTGTTCCACATTGTTTATTACTTTTAGACATTTAACCCTTTGAAAATCCTTTAAATTATTTATCATATCCATGGTTGGTCAGAGTATGGCTAGCTCATTGAGTGATGTAAACTAAAGCAGTCACGTATTGTCATATTGTTGCCCATTAATTCCAGAATACACCACATGCTTACATTTTGGGAATATTGGGTATTTTTGTGTAAAGAGCATCAGATTTTAGTTTTGGATTGAAAAATTCCTCAGTTCCACTAAGGACGTTACTGAGGTGGAGTTCGATAGATTATTTACAGTATCACCCAGCCCTATGGGCTAATTATAACTGCATTTTACCATAATAAATGAATAAAATATATATCAATCCCTGAACGGAGGGCACTTTCATTGGGCAAAGCCTATTAAAAACCAGTTGCTGTCAGTGGATTAAGTGGCCTGAGTTTAACCTCTCTACCGAAATATTCAGAGATGAATATGAGATGAATGTGATAAGAGTAAATAGTGGTCTTGGAGCAGAGAGAGAGAGAGAGAGAGAGAGGGTGAGATGTGACGTGGAGTGGCACAGCACCAGGCAGAGAGAGAGAGAGAGAGAGGGTGAGATGTGACGTGGAGTGGCACAGCACCAGGCAGAGAGAGAGAGAGAGAGAGGGTGAGATGTGACGTGGAGTGGCAAAGCACCAGGCAGAGAGAGAGAGAGAGAGAGGGTGAGATGTGACGTGGAGTGGCACAGCACCAGGCAGAGAGAGAGAGAGAGAGAGGGTGAGATGTGACGTGGAGTGGCACAGCACCAGGCAGAGAGAGAGAGAGAGGGTGAGATGTGATGTGGAGTGGCACAGCACCAGGCAGAGAGAGAGAGAGAGAGGGTGAGATGTGACGTGGAGTGGCACAGAGAGCATAGAGAGAGAGAGAGAGAGAGATGAGAGAGAGAGAGATGAGAGTGACGTGGAGTGGCACAGCACCAGCAGAGAGAGAGAGAGAGAGGGTGAGATGTGACGTGGAGTGGCACAGCACCAGGCAGAGAGAGGGTGAGATGTGACGTGGAGTGGCACAGCACCAGGCAGAGAGAGAGAGAGGGTGAGATGTGATGGAGTGAGATGGAGCACCGCAGGCAGAGAGAGAGAGAGGGTGAGATGTGACGTGGAGTGGCACAGCACCAGGCAGAGAGAGAGAGAGAGGGAGGGTGAGATGTGACGTGGAGTGGCACAGCACCAGGCAGAGAGAGAGAGAGAGAGAGTGAGATGTGACGTGGAGTGGCACAGCACCAGGCAGAGAGAGAGAGAGGGGTGAGATGTGACGTGAGTGGCACAGCACCAGGCAGAGAGAGAGAGAGAGAGAGGGTGATGACGTGGGGGCACGCAGCACAGCAGATAGAGGAGAGAGAGAGAGAGAGAGGGTAGAGATGTGACGTGGAGTGGCACAGCACAGGCAGCAGAGAGAGAGAGAGAGAGAGAGAGGTGAGATGTGACGTGGAGTGGCACAGCACCAGGCAGAGAGAGAGAGAGAGAGAGGGTGAGATGTGACGTGGAGTGGCACAGCACCAGGCAGAGAGAGAGAGAGAGAGAGGGTGAGATGTGACGTGGAGTGGCACAGCACCAGGAGCAGAGAGAGAGAGAGAGAGAGGGTGAGATTGACGTGGAGTGGCACAGCACCAGGCGAGAGAGAGAGAGAGAGGGTGAGATGTGACGTGGAGTGGCACAGCACACAGGCAGCAGCAGAGAGAGAGAGAGAGAGAGAGGGTGAGATGTGACGTGGAGTGGCACAGCACCAGGCAGAGAGAGAGAGAGAGAGAGGGTGAGATGTGACGTGGAGTGGCACAGCACCAGGCAGAGAGAGAGAGAGAGAGAGGGTGAGATGTGACGTGGAGTGGCACAGCACCAGGCAGAGAGAGAGAGAGAGAGAGAGGGTGAGATGTGACGTGGAGTGGCACAGCACCAGGCAGAGAGAGAGAGAGAGAGGGGTGAGATGTGGACGTGGAGTGGCAAGCACCAGGCAGAGAGAGAGAGAGAGAGAGAGGGTGAGATGTGACGTGGAGTGGACAGCAGGCAGAGAGGGAGAGAGAGAGAGAGAGAGAGAGGGTGGATGTGACGTGGAGTGGCAGCACCAGCAGAGAGAGAGAGAGAGAGAGGGTGAGATGTTGACGTGGAGTGGCACAGCACCAGGCAGAGAGAGAGAGGGTGAGATGTGACGTGGAGTGGCACAGACCAGGCAGAGAGAGAGAGAGAGAGAGGGTGAGATGGATGGGAGTGGCACAGCACCAGGCAGAGAGAGAGAGAGAGGGGTGAGATGTGACGTGGAGTGGCAGCACCAGGCAGAGAGAGAGAGAGAGAGAGGGGAGTGAGAGAGGAGATGTGACGTGGAGTGGCACAGCACCAGGCAGAGAGAGAGAGAGAGAGAGGGTGAGATGTGACGTGGAGTGGCACAGCACCAGGCAGAGAGAGGGTGAGATGTGACGTGGAGTGGCACAGCACCAGGCAGAGAGAGAGAGAGAGAGAGGGTGAGATGTGACGTGGAGTGGCACAGCACCAGGCAGAGAGAGAGAGAGAGAGGGTGAGATGTGACGTGGAGTGGCACAGCACCAGGCAGAGAGAGAGAGAGAGAGAGGGTGAGATGTGACGTGGAGTGGCACAGCACCAGGCAGAGAGAGAGAGAGAGAGAGGGAGATGTGACGTGGAGTGGCACAGCACCCAGGCAGAGAGAGAGAGAGAGAGAGGGTGAGATGTGACTGACGTGGAGTGGCACAGCACCAGGCAGAGAGAGAGGAGAGAGAGGGTGAGATGTGACGTGGGAGTGGCACAGCACCAGGCAGAGAGAGAGAGAGAGAGGGTGAGATGTGACGTGAGTGGCACAAAGCACCAGGCAGAGCAGAGAGAGAGAGAGAGAGATGAGGTTGAGATGTGACGTGGAGTGGCACAGCACACCAGAGAGAGAGAGAGAGAGAGAGAGAGTGAGATGTGAGATGTGAGTGGAAGTGGACAGCACCAGGCCAGAGAGAGAGAGAGAGAAGAGGGTGAGATGTGACGGGAGTGGCACAGCACCAGGAAGAGAGAGAGAGAGAGAGAGGAGTGAGATGGTGTGACGTGGAGTGGCAAAGCACAGGCAGAGAGAGAGAGAGAGAGAGAGGGTGAGATGTGACGTGGAGTGGCACAGCACCAGGCAGAGAGAGAGAGAGAGAGAGAGAGAGAGAGGGTGAGATGTGACGTGGAGTGGCACAGCACCAGGCAGAGAGAGAGAGAGAGAGAGAGAGAGAGGGGTGAGATGTGACGTGGAGTGGCACAGCACCAGGCAGAGAGAGAGAGAGAGAGAGAGAGAGAGGAGGGTGAGATGTGACGTGGAGTGGCACTAGCACCAGGCAGAGAGAGAGAGGAGAGAGGGTGAGATGTGACGTGGAGTGGCACAGCACCAGGGCAGAGAGAGAGAGAGAGAGGGTGAGATTGTGACGTGGAGTGGCACAGCACCAGGCAGAGAGAGAGAGAGAGGGGTGAGATGTGACGTGGAGTGGCACAGCACCAGGCAGAGAGAGAGAGAGAGGGTGAGATGTGACGTGGAGTGGCACAGCACCAGGCAGAGAGAGAGAGAGAGAGGGTGAGATGTGACGTGGAGTGGCACAGCACCAGGCAGAGAGAGAGAGAGAGAGGGTGAGATGTGACGTGGAGTGGCACAGCACCAGGCAGAGAGAGAGAGAGAGAGGGTGAGATGTGACGTGGAGTGGCACAGCACCAGCAGAGAGAGAGAGAGAGGAGGGGTGAGATGTGACGTGGAGTGGCACAGCACCAGGCAGAGAGAGAGAGAGAGAGGGTGAGATGTGACGTGGAGTGGCACAGCACAGCAGAGAGAGGAGAGAGAGAGAGAGAGGGTGAGAGAGAGATGTGACGTGGAGTGGCAAAGCACCAGGCAGAGAGAGAGAGAGAGAGGGTGAGATGTGACGTGTGACGTGGAGTGGCACAGCACCAGGCAGAGAGAGAGAGAGAGAGAGGGTGAGATGTGACGTGGAGTGGCCAGCACCAGGCAGAGAGAGAGAGAGAGGGTGAGATGTGACGTGGAGTGGCACAGCACCAGGCAGAGAGAGGAGAGAGGGTGAGATGTGACGTGGAGTGGCACAGCACCAGGCAGAGAGAGAGAGAGAGAGAGGGTGAGATGTGACGTGGAGTGGCACAGCACCAGGCAGAGAGAGAGAGAGGGTGAGATGTGACGTGGAGTGGCACAGCACCAGGCAGAGAGAGAGAGAGAGAGAGGGTGAGATGTGACGTGGAGTGGCACAGCACCAGGCAGAGAGAGAGAGAGAGAGGGTGAGATGTGACGTGGACTGGCAAAGCACCAGGCAGAGAGAGAGAGAGAGAGAGAGAGGGTGAGATGTGACGTGGAGTGGCACAGCACCAGGCAGAGAGAGAGAGAGAGAGAGGGGTGAGATGTGACGTGGAGTGGCACAGCACCAGGCAGAGAGAGAGAGAGAGAGGGTGAGATGTGACGTGGAGTGGCAAAGCACCAGGCAGAGAGAGAGAGAGAGAGAGAGGGTGAGATGTGACGTAGAGATGCAAAGCACCAGGCAGAGAGAGAGAGAGAGAGATAATAAAGAAGTCTATGCTGATGTAATACAGTAAGATGTTTTTATCTGAAGACACTTACAGCAAATCACATGCTATGTAGAAATCTGGTGTCCAGACTCTCTGTTCATCATGCTTAAATCTAGGTTTAATCTGTGTCCGGAAACCCGGTCCAAGGCTCATATGGGAATCAAGTTTAAAACCATGGTGTGGAAAGAAAGCACCATGCTCCAACCAACAGAGCTATCTAATCCAGCCAGTAGCTCTAGTGGGCTGATGCTCTAGCCACTTTGTTCCAGTGCTGCTGCAGACCACAGTGTGGACAACACCACAGCCATGCTGCAGGAGTGGATCAGAGGGGTGCAGAGCCAGTATCACTCAGTGAAGTGGACACCCATGGAAGAACCAAGGTGAGCACACTGAAATACATCCTTCCATTTTCTCCACATTCACTTTACATGTCTTCTTCTCAGACGACTCACCTTTCCCTGTGAAGCTGGGGTGTTCATAACTATCAAGGACCCATATTGTGCACTCTTGTCATTCAATATCTATGTCAACAAAAGTCAAGAATAAAGACCTCTCCACTCATTTCTCTCCTTCCATCTCCCCCTCTCCCCTAGATCGCATGTGGGTGAGTTGGGGCCGAAGCACTGGCCTAACTCTCGGTTCACCCACGTGATGGAGCTAAAACAGGCTGCTCTCAGATCAGCCAGGGCTCTCTGGGCTGATTACATACTGGTGAGGTCACCCATAACTCAACACAGTGGGATAACAACAGTCAGTAGTAGGTGTCATTAGGCGCCGAGGCATCACATTTTGAGATGGCAAACTGTTTTGTTTTAGGCACTGTTTACTGTTACAGTAACGACACTTAAATTTTTTTAAAGCTGTAACTGGTCGAAAGTACCACAAATAGCCAATTGTGAATTCCCCTCACTTTACTTGAGCCAGTTCGCAGAAACCCATAATTTCAACTGAGATGATTCCTTCTTCAATCAGTTTGTGGACACTGACAACTTGCTGACCAACCGGCGGGTGCTGACTGAGATGATAGCAGAGAATTTAACGGTGGTAGCGCCCATGTTGGAGTCCCACGTCCTCTACTCCAACTTCTGGTGTGGCGTGACCCCACAGGTACACCCTTCATTAATCTCTGTCACAATCTCTCCAACTTCTCCAACTTTTTCTGGCCCACAACTGGCCCCATTCTCAGAAGACAACTTTATTGTTTAGCTGCCACCCAAATGTTTATTCAATCAAGCATAACACTTGTCTATCTGTCTGTCTGTCTGTCTGTCTGTCTGTCTGTCTGTCTGTCTGTCTGTCTGTCTGTCTGTCTGTCTACCATGCCAAGCTTGTCTGTCTGTCTGTCTGTCTGTCTGTCTGTCTGTCGAGCCAAGCTTGTCTGTCTGTCTGTCTGTCTGTCTGTCTGTCTGTCTGTCTGTCTGTCTGTCTGTCTGTCTGTCTGTCTACCATGCCAAGCTTGTCTGTCTGTCTGTCTGTCTGTCTGTCTGTCTGTCTGTCTGTCTGTCTGTCTGCCAAGCCAAGCTTGTCTGTCTGTCTGTCTGTCTGTCTGTCTGTCTGTCTGTCTGTCTGTCTGTCTGTCTGTCTGTCTGTCTGCCATGCCAAGCTTGTCTGCCCGTCTGTCTGTCTGTCTGTCTGTCTGTCTGTCTGTCTGTCTGTCTGTCTGTCTGTCTGTCTGTCTGTCTGCCTGTCTGTCTGTCTGCCTGCCATGCCAAGCTTGTCTGCCCGTCTGTCTGTCTGTCTGTGTCTGCCTGTCTGTCTGTCTGTCTGTCTGTCTGTCTGTCTGTCTGTCTGTCTGTCTGTCTGTCTGTCTGTTTGTCTGTCTGTCTGTCTGTCTGTCTGTCTGTCTGTCTGTCTGTCTGTCTGCCATGCCAAGCTTGTCTGTCTGCCTGTCTGTCTGTCTGGCTCTGTTAGTGTCATGGTGAAAAGGGTTTTGGTAGGGGCAGGGAAACAGATGGAGCCATTCCTCTTTGATGATTTGCCTTCTGTCATCTTCGCATCACCACTCCCCTAGCCACTTTCCCTTAGTGATATATGACCGTATGATTGGTTCTTCTGTCCTTTCCCATTTTCTTTCTTCTGGTTTGTCAGTTTTCTATGTCATTGATAGTCAATTCAATTAGCATTCACACTTTTCTATGTCATTGATAGTCAATTCAATTAGCATTCACAGTTTTCTATGGCATTGATAGTCAATTCAATTAGCGAGTATGTCATTTTTTAGATATACAGTCGTGGCCAAAAGTTTTGAGAATGACACAAATATTAATTTCCACAAAGTTTGCTGCTTCAGTGTCTATATATTTTGGTCAGATGTTACTATGGAATACTGAAGTATAATTACAAACATTTCATAAGTGTCAAAGGCTTTTATTGACAATTACATGAAGTTGATGCAAAGAGTCAATATTTGCAGTGTTGACCCTTCTTTTTCAAGACCTCTGCAATCCGCCCTGGCATGCTGTCAATTAACTTCTGGGCCACATCCTGACTGATGACAGCCCATTCTTGCATAATCAATGCTTGGAGTTTGTCAGAATTTGTGTGTTTTTGTTTGTCCACCCGTCTCTTGAGGATTGACCACAAGTTCTCAATGGGATTAAGGTCTAGGGAGTTTACTGGCCATGGACCCAAAATATCGATGTTTTGTTCCCTGAGCCACTTAGTTATCACTTTTGCCTTATGGCAAGGTGCTCCATCATGCTAGAAAAGGCATTGTTCGTCACCAAACTGTTCCTGGATGGTTGGGAGAAGTTGCTCTCGGAGGATGTGTTGGTACCATTCTTTATTCATGGCTGTGTTCTTAGGCAAAATTGTGACTGAGCCCACTCCCTTGGCTGAGAAGCAACCCCACACATGAATGTTCTCAGGACACTTTACTGTTGGCATGACACAGGACTGATGGTAGCGCTCACCTTGTCTTCTCCAGACAAGCTTTTTTCCGGATGCCCAAAACAATCGGAAAGGGGATTCATCAGAGAAAATGACTTCACCCCAGTCCTCAGCAGTCCAATCGCTGTACCTTTTGCAGAACATCAGTCTGTCCCTGATGTTTTTCCTGGAGAGAGGTGGCTTCTTTGCTTCCCTTCTTGACACCAGGCCATCCTCCAAAAGTCTTCGCCTCACTGTGCGTGTAGATGCACCTGCCTGCTGCCATTCCTGAGCAAGCTCTGTACTGGTGGTGCCCTGATCCCGCAGCTGAATCAACTTTAGGAGACGGTCCTGGCGCTTGCTGGACTTTCTTGGGTGCCCTGAAACCTTCTTCACAACAATTGAATCGCTCTCCTTGAAGTTCTTGATGATCCGATAAATGGTTGATTTAGGTGCAATCTTACTGGCAGCAATATCCTTGCCTGTGAAGCCTTTTTTATGCAAAGCAGTGATGACGGCACGTGTTTCCTTGCAGGTAACCATGATTGACAGAGGAAGAACAATGATTCCAAGCACCACCCTCCTTTTGAAGCTTCCAGTCTGTTATTCGAACTCAATCAGCATGACAGAGTGATCTCCAGCCTTGTTCTCGTCAACACTCACACCTGTGTTAACGAGAGAATCACTGACATGATGTCAGCTGGTCCTTTTGTGGCAGGGCTGAAATGCAGTGGAAATGTTTTTTTGGGATTCAGTTCATTTGCATGGCAAAGAGGGACTTTGCAATTAATTGCAATTCATCTGATCACTCTTCATAACATTCTGGAGTATATGCAAATTGCCATCATACAAACTGAGGCAGCAGACTTTGTGAAAATTAATATTTGTGTCATTCTCAAAACTGTTTGGTTGAACGTTAGAATGGGTAAAACGAGTCACCTAAGTGACTTTGAGTGTGGTAGGATCGTCAGTACCAGGCGCGCCGGTTCCAGTATCTCAGAACCCGGCGGCCTCCTGGGCTTAACACACATGACAGTGTCTAGGATTTACAGAGAATGGGGAAACAAACAAAAAACATCCAGTCAGCGGCAGTCCTGTGGGTGAAAACAGCTTGTTGATGAGAGGTGGAAGGAGAACGGTAAGAATCGTGCAAGCTAACAGGCGGGCCACAAACGGGCAAATAACGGCGCAGTACAACAGTGGTGAGCAGAAAGACATTTCAGAACGCACAACTCGTCGGTCCTTGTTAAGGACGGGCAATTGCAGCAGACGACCACACAGGGTTCCACTCCTATCAGCTAAAAACAAGAAGAAGCGGCTCAAGTGAACGTGTGATCACCAACACTGGACAATTGAGGAGTGGAAAAACATTGCCTGGTCCGACGAATCCTGCTTCCTGTTGCGTCATGCTGATGGCAGAGTCAGGATTTAGAGTAAGTAGCAGTAGAGTTTTAGTAGTAGTAGTCCATGGACCCATCATGCCTGGTGTCAACGGTACAGGCTGGTGGCGGTGGTGTAATGGCGTGGGGAATGTTTTCCTGGCACACGTTAGGTCCCTTGATACCAATTGAGAAATGTTTCCATGCCCAAAGAATTCAGGCTGTTCTGGAGGCAAAGGGGGGATCCGACCCGGTACTAGATAGGTGTATCTAATAAATTAGCCACTGAGTGTAGATGATGATTTATACATTTAATGCTCATGATTTATACATTTAATGCTCATTAAATGTGTTTTCTTTTGTTAATTCATTGTATTATACCATCTTGCTTTTGAGTTCGCTCATCGTTGTATTTAAAGACTTAAATTATTCACATTTCCAGAGAGCATACCATTGAAGAAGCTTTTTTCTTCATTAAATGCATTTATGTCAAGGGGCCACAGAAAATGTAACGATGGGCCGAATTTGGCCCTGGGGACTCTATTTAAGTTTCTCTGATCCACTGTGTCTCTCCCTGCCCTCTTAGGGTTACTACAAGCGCACCCCTGAGTACATCCCCATCAGGAACTGGAAACGCCAGGGCTGCTTTGCTGTTCCCATGGTGCACTCTACCTTCCTGGTGGACCTGAGGCGGAGCGCCACCCGGGCGCTGGCCTTCCACCCTCCACACCACGATTACACCTTCCCCCTGGATGACATCATGGTCTTCGCCTTCTCTGCGCGGCAGGCAGGTCAGTCATAGAGTCATAATGAATTGTGTTTAAATGCTCAGTTTCCTTACTGTGTATTGAATGTGTGTCATATCTTAGTTCAAATAGTCATTGTTTTCTTTGAAATACTTTAGTTGCGTTTGATTGAGCTTGTCTGGCGCAGTGGAACCAGTGGAATAGCCGGGCTATGTGGCACTCCAGGCAGGCTCAAACAAACACTCCATTATTATTTATATGTATTATGTTTTATGTGTCTAATGCTAAACCGGTGACTCCATACAGATGTGCAGATGTACATATGTAATAGAGAGCATTATGGGTATCTGCCACTGCCTCTGAAGCAAGAGCAAAGTCTGGAGGAGGAGGTGGAGAGCTTTAGCCACACCATGACCGAGGCTCTGAGTGAGTACTCTGATGCACACACACACACACACACACACACGCACGCACGCACGCACGCACGCACGCACACACGCACACACACACGCAGACACCCACCCCACACACACACTCACACACACACTCACACACACACTCACACACACACACACACACACACACACACGCAGACACCCACCCACCCACACACTCCCCTCACTATATTTTAACGTATCTCTCCACTCTTGACTTTCTTTCTTTCCTGCTGTTTCCTCTCCTACAGACCAGTCTCTGTGATGCCATTTGACTTTCACTTTCACAGCCGTGTCAGAATTCTCACTCTTCCGTTATCTCTTTTGCTTCTCCGTCTCTCCCCGTCTCTTCAGAGAATCCCTAAACTGGTCATTAATGAGAGACTGACGAATTCCCTTACAAATCATAGATGGCAAATGTCTTAACACAGTGTGATCTGCTTTTATCTTTTATCTAGTAATAAGAGTCTAATACAGGTATTTTTCTTCAGTCGATTACCTCATGAAGCCATCCAAATACATGCACCATACAGCTAAACCTCTGGAAAAGATGGGATTTGATGAGGTACTGAGAATGTACTTACAGTATATCTACACTATTGTATATCTACACTATTGTATATCTACACTACTGTATATCTACACTACTGTATATCTTTAGTCATCCACTGTCATTGTTTGAAAGAAATCACAGAAACGTCTATTTCATACAAATCATGAGAAAGGTGATAATGGATGGAACAGTCGGATTTTAGTGACCTGTTCTACCCGCCTTCATTCTAGATCTTTCTGATTAATCTGAAGCGTCGCATTGACCGGCGGGATCGAATGCTGAGCACCCTTGCCGTTCTGGGCATTGATATCACACTGACAGAGGCGGTGGATGGCAAGTATGACACAACAATCCAAAAGCACTTTACATAACCTTCTGCACCTGTATTTCAGAAGGAAATAAATACATTTCCTGCTATCCATACTGAATCCTCACTCCTCTCCACTATGGTTCCACTCAGACTCCTGAGTGGCGCAGTGGTCTAAGGCACTGCATTTCAGTGCTAGAGGGGTCACTACAGACACTGGTTCGATTCCAGGCTGTATCACAACCGGCCGTGATTGGGAGTACCATAGGGCGGCGCACAATTGGCCCAGCGTTGTCCGGGTTTGACCGGGGTAGGCTGTAATTGTAAATAAGAATTTGTTTTTAACTGACTTGCCAAGTTAAATAAGGTTACATAAAAATGTAATAAAGTGAGCATGGATTCCCTCAAACATGAAACTTTGATGTATTATCAGTATCTTAATTTTCCTTTGATCTTTTGTTCTACCGTTGTGAATTGAATCAGAAAAAGAACAGGTGCCAACACTGCACAGGTGCAAACTTGTAGTAAATCTAGACTTACGCACCTGGGCTGGGTTTGAACATTTAATTATGTTTTATTCATCTTTTCTTCTCTTTTCTTCAGAGCCCTGAACTCCTCCCAGCTGCAAGCGATGGGCATAGACATGTTGCCTGGGTACAAAGACCCGTATTCGGGGCGCGTGCTAACGCGAGGGGAGATCGGCTGCTTCCTCAGTCACTACAACATCTGGAAACAGGTACGCATCTAGTCTATACATGAAACAGGTACGCATCTAGTCTATACATGAAATAGGTACACATCTAGTCTATACATGAAACAGGTGCACATCTAGTCTATACATGAAATAGGTACACATCTAGTCTATACATTAAACGGGTGCACATCTAGTCTATACATTAAACAGGTACACATCTAGTCTATACATGAAATAGGTACACATCTAGTCTATACATGAAACAGGTGCACATCTAGTCTATACATGAAATAGGTACACATCTAGTCTATACATTAAACGGGTGCACATCTAGTCTATACATGAAACAGGTACACATCTAGTCTATACATGAAATAGGTACACATCTAGTCTATACATGAAACAGGTGCACATCTAGTCTATACATGAAATAGGTACACATCTAGTCTATACATTAAACGGGGTGCACATCTAGTCTATACATGAAACAGGTACACATCTAGTCTATACATGAAATAGGTACACATCTAGTCTATTCATGAAACAGGCACACATCTAGTCTATTCATGAAACAGGCACACATCTAGTCTATACATGAAACAGGTGCACATCTAGTCTATACATGAAACAGGTACACATCTAGTCTATACATGAAAATCGATTCTATATAATTGCAAACGTTGCGTAAAAATCCTAATAATCTTTCTAGCTAGCACTTGTTGTTAATGGTACTCCCCTTTCCAGCATGTTCAAATGACCAGATCGCCCTCTAGTGGCCTTATGGGCGGAATGTTCATAGTTAAACTTTCCTTTTTTTTTTTGGCCCAAAAATCCGGTGTTTTTATGTCAAAAGGTTTTGTTGCATTTAAGTCTTCTGTGATGTATATAAATTGGGATATTGGGATACAAACTCAAAATGGAGTACATTTAAACTCTATATCTGACATGGTACAGGTGTCTTCTTTTTTTAAGCCCATAACCATGTGTGTGTGTCGTATACTTTTGTTTCAAAGTAGATTTGTTTAAGACGACCAAGAATCACTCTGTGTTACCCTGATTTAACCCACTGCAGTAAAAGGATAATGATCTGTAACAGTGCTCAAAATACTTTAGATGTAAAGATATAAGATAGAAAGCAATGTCACTTGTTTTAATGTATCAAGTATTTGGAGATTCAAACCCTGGCTCAGTGGCTGTCCTGTGGTGCATGTCTCCCCCTAGGTGGTGGAACAGAGACTGCAGCGTGTGCTGGTGCTGGAGGATGATGTGAGGTTTGAGCCGCGTTTCCGAAGCAGACTGGTGACCATCATGGAGAACGTGGACCGAGTGGGACTGGACTGGGATCTGATGTGAGGGCTGATTGGCTGCATACACACTCGAACATAGACAGACAGACAGACAGACAGACAGGCAGGCAGGCAGGCAGGCAGGCAGGCAGGCAGGCAGGCAGGCAGGCAGGCAGGCAGGCAGGCAGACAGACAGACAGACAGACAGACAGACAGACAGACAGACAGACAGACAGACAGACAGACAGACAGACAGACAGACAGACAGACAGGATGCCAACGTGTGTCTGATCTTAGGATGCAGCATAATAGTGTAAAATGGCTTATTTTTCTAGGAATGCTTTATAAAATGAATGGAAAGAGCTTGACGTTTCTCTCTCCCTCTCTCCCTCAGCTACGTGGGGCGTAAGCGGCTGCAGGTGAAGCAGCCGGAGCGCTGGGTGGAGGGGGTCAGTAACCTGGTATACCCTGACTATTCCTACTGGACCCTGGGTTACGCCCTCTCCTTGCAGGGAGCCAAGAGGCTCCTGGGAGCCCGGGCCCTGGGCAAGATGCTACCTGTGGATGAGTACCTGCCTGTCATGTTCAACAAGCACCCAAGGTGAGTTCCAGTGGTCGGACAGGCTTTTGTCTTTTAACTGCAGTGTCCACATTCTCACTCTATCTCTCTCCCGCAAGCACCTTATTCACCTAGCACATGCTTGTTGAGTGACATTTGTCCCTGCAAACCCAGTGTTTGCTGATCTTTAGAGACTAGGTAGAGATTAAAACGGTGCAAACAATATGGCGGTGGTTCCAGGCAGATCTTCCAATGGGCCTTTTGGCGCTAGGAGAAGGGGTTGTTTTATACCGGGCATGTGTTGTTGTTTTTTAATTATCCTCAACTTTCCTTGCCCTCAGGGAGGAGTACATGGCCCAGTTTGAGCAGAGGGACCTGCTGGCGTTCTCTGTGGAGCCGCTGCTCCTCTTCCCCACCCACTATACTGGCGAGCCGGGCTACTTCAGCGACACAGAGACCTCCACCATCTGGGACGATGAGGCCACAACCACCGACTGGGACCGGCAGAACACCCAGCGAAGCAGCAAGCAGGACGGCCAGGGACGGCCTATGCCCCAGGCATCGCCAAGGAAGGAGGAGGCGTGCCCCCACCTCATCTGCCAGCCACAAAGAGATGAACTCTGATGAGTTGAGGTCACATAAACACCACGTTACTCCTATGATTAATAAATGAAATCTTACATTGCCATACTGGCTGGGCAACATTCTTATCTCTTGCTTGCTACGGCTAATTTACAGTCACGTCAACAGTGCAGCCAGAATAACAACAGTAGCTGCATTTGCATTTTGTTTAAGCTGTTTTCTAGTGAACTTTATTTGGATACATGCATAGCAATGAGCTAATGCGGCGCGATTTCGCCTGGCATATCATTTTGTTATTTAACCTTTATTTAACTAGGCAAGTTAGTTAAGAACAAAATCTTATTTACAATGATGGCATTGACATTGTGCGTTCACAATGCATTCACAATGACATTTTGCTCTCTCGTCAGGACACTGTTGATCAGAGGAGCTAGCCAACAACACACCTAACACAATCACTTCAAACTGAAGCTGAAAATACTGCAAACTAGCTGCACCTCGTTTTGTTTGACCTTTTTTCAATTGACATTACTTTGTATATATCCATCAAAATGATGTCAGCTGATTCATGATTTCGACTGGTTTAGAAACGCTGCCTGCCAGTCTGTCTCGTTCCGACTCCCGACATGTTCATTACTATGGGACAGCTGGAGATCTAATTTTAATATTGAAACAATGTTGCAAATGTCGGAGAGACGGACAGCAAGGTTTATACAAATCTCCTCTGTTGAAAACTAAATGTTAGTCTAAAAGAAATGTGAGATAACGTCTAGATGCTTTTTATAGTGGAGATCAAGTTCATAAATTGCCTGGCTGGGCTGATGAGACAGTGGATTGCGCAGTCAGATGTAACAAAGTAAATAGGCATTTTAAAGTCATAGATTTAGCCAGTGGTAATTTGTGGAATAGACTCCCGTCTGGAATGCGGTTTTAACCAATCAGCATTCTGGATTAGACCCATCCGTTATATAATCAGGATTAAAAACGGGGTGGTTCGAGCCCTGAATGCTAATTGGCTGACAGCAGTGGTATATCAGACCGTATACCATGGGTATGACAAAACATTTATTTTTACTGCTATAATTACGTTGGTAACCAGTTTATAATAGGAATAAGCACCTCGGGGTTTGTGGTATATGGCCATTATATCATGGCTAAGGGCTGTATCCAGGCACGCCGCGTTGTGTCGTTCATAAGAACAGCCCTTAGCCGTGATATATTGGTCATATACCACACCCCCTCATGCCTTATTGCTTAATTAAAGAATTATGCATTTTAGCTGTCTGCAAACATTCCAGCTGATTGTATTAGTTTATGGGATACACACATATTCAATATTTTATAGGGATAGTTCACCCAAATTACAGAATTACATATTGGATTCCTTGCCATGTAAGCAGTCTACGGACAAACTATGACAGCAATCCATGCTTTGGTTTTGTTTACCTGGCCACTGTTTCCAAATGCTAACTTTTTTTTGCATCTGTGGCACAAATCCAGTGCAAGTCAATGGTTCTGGTTTTAGCATTTTTCTATCTTAATGTCCAAATCATCCTAAAGTATCTAAAAAGCTCAATGAAGTTACTTATAGATCATTTGGACATGAGACAAGAAAATGTACTTACACAGGTACCATCGACTAGCATTGGATTGGTGCCAGATTGTAAAAATATTGCAGTTGTCAAGTAAACAAACCAAATCATGAATCAAGGATTGTGGTCTTACCTTGTCCAGAAACTGCTTACAGGGTAAGGAAACCAACATGTCATTTTGTATTTTGGGTGAACTATTCTTCAAGGGATTGATCAAATTGTCCTTACTTTGAAAGCCATCTACGGACAACCTTCCCTTCAACTTCACAATATTCACAAAAAAGTGGAAATGTCAAGTATAACTCAACATTTATATACAGATACAAGATAAAGTCACCTGTTAACAAGAAAATAACACACACAAAAATTCAACTTAAGGTTTTTGTTTATTATTAAAAAGCACTGGCAGTTTTGTATCAAGCAAACAATGGAACCAAACGGTTAGTATATGTTCCATATCACAAAATAATAAGCTATGGGAAAAAATGAATTAAACCACGCAAATTATAAATCGCAATAAATTAATCCTTAAAATAATAGCAACAATACATGATTACACTTGGGTGTTGCACAGGAAATATGGAAGAAATGTTTCAAAGACACCTGAGAGTATAAATATCAAAGAACAAGTCGCAGCATTTATTGAATTAGTTCCAAAGGTCCTCTTATCTACGTAACCAAAGCTCAAATAAGAGGTTTCTTAAAGAGTTATTGGTGTAAAAATTTGGCTTAACAAAATTCTAAAAACATTGGTTCTATACAAACAATGCAGCTGTGTATATTTGTTTAATTAGTGTACAGCGGGAAACAATTAGCATAGTATACCCCATAAGGTGTTCAGCGCGATTAATTAAATTGTTTGAGATATGGTTATGCCCCCACCAGACAGATTTAGTGGTTTGTAAAATGTATATTGAGTTATTGGCAACTTTATCTGAAGGGAACCTACATAAGCACTTTATAACCCATACAGTACACATTTATAAGCAGTTAATGAATATTGCATAAATGCTTGTTTGTTAACTGCAAATAGTGACAAAACTGAAATATCAACTTGTTAACATAAGCATTTATGCAATGTTCATGTACTACTTATGAATATGTTATGAATGGGTTATTAAGTCCTTATGTAGGTACCACTGAAATGAAGTTACAAAATGTAATGCAGTAGGTCCAAACTAAACTGATATAAGTAGCATTGTGCAACATGAAGGGTAGTGATACATACTGAACACTTGTGAGATGCCAAAACTGATGATCAGCACTATTGAACACCAGGGGTACGTAATATACTATGAAAAAGTGTTAAGCACAGTCAAAGCTCTGTACGCAGAGCATACATGAGAATATAGACAAGGCGACTAAAGAGATGTTTCCCTGGCAGAGTGTAGTTTTCACTTGAAGAACACAGGAAGTTCAAACCTAAGGCTTGATTGTGTTTAGAAGCGTTTCATGAGAAAAGGTGAGTTTCTTAATGGACTCCATTTTTTGTCCAACTACTTTCCAAGGGAAGACAAGTATTACACAAACATTGCGAGGTAAATTGTTACCCTTTGTGAAATAATCATAAATTTGGCGCGAGGCAGACTTGCTGTCAGAAAATTAAACAAATACATTTGGAAAATGATGAGATCCATGGAGACATTTTCAATTCATTTGAAAACATAGCAAACACTCTTACTAAGTCATATTGTGGCTTTGTTTGAAGTAGTCCATTTTTGTTCGATAACTGCCAGCAGTTACCAAGAGCTGTAAACAGATAAGAACTTGTGAAAATGTGTACAAATGGCAAAAGCATTTCAACTTAAAGTTGAATACAGGTACATCCCATTACAATGGAACTAACAGTGATCAAATGATGCAGCAAGAATGATCAATTAAAGTCAGTTTGTTAGTAAAGACAAGGAAGGAATATATTGGAGGGACAGTATGACGAGAGAGGTGCCTTAGTCATGCAATTCAATCGTTCTGTGGAAGAAAGGACAGTTATAAACAAGGCTCTGAGAGCATAGTGTCTGAGAAAAGCCACATAGATAGAAACAATTCATTATGCTCAGCAAAGAAACAGTTAAAAAACAAACACATAATAACCCGAATCTATCCTTTATCACACTTTCCTAAAGCACTTAGACAAACGTGGCTTACTAACCTAACCATCGGTTATAATAAGATCACATGTATCTTTATCAAATTCCACAGTGTTCAATTGTAGAAGCATATTAACACAGTGACTACCTATCACACAAATTAGCCAAGTAGCTAGCATTAAAAGCAACCTCTGGTTAAAAGTGGAATATTGCATATGTGTATTTGTAATGTGCCAACGAGTCGGCGTAAACCTGTATAAATGATTTAAACTGTAAACATGGTGCAACAATAAGTATGAAATAGTTTAAGGCTTTCTGAATTTCCTGAAGTGTTGTTCACTGAGATAAAGTAATTATGTCCATTTAGATGGACAGAGTGAAAACAGTAAAAAGTGTCTTCTCTTTCTAACAAAATGTAATTAGAGACACGTGCTTTACTCACAAGCAGCGCTATCCTATCCATGTGTATAGTCTGTCACCCCTAATATAAGGACTACAATTCATCACAAGTATTACTTCCTCTAATATTTGTTCACGATATTCTCTACAATAGAAGGTTAAAGGTTATATACATTTGCATCCGTAACGGACATAATAATACGTATATCATTCGTCAAGGTTTCATGGATAGTAAAAAGAAAAGTCGATCTAGAATTAATTAGGATGGTGTGTAACCAGCTAGTCTTTAGCGGTTTAAACCATTCATCATCATTACTGAAAGTTAAGTTGACCTGAATTTAAAATGATAATACAGTAAATACGATATTACAACAAAACAAAAAAACTGATAACTAAGCCAACTAAATTCCAATGACAAAAATGCATGGAATGTGCAACCTCTAGAAACTGAGGACATGTCATCAGCAAAGCTGCTACACTTTTAGTTGACCTCAGCCTCTCTACGCCTCTAGTTAAATATCCAAAATGGCGCTAGCAAGAAAGGAAAACAGCCACAGTAAAAAAGCATGGAGCACCATCTCTCTAAAATAAGCTGAGAAAGGAAGGAAAACATTTGGCTGATGCGTGTGCTGAGACTGCGGAGTGAAGACAAAGAGAATTCCCTGCATGTGTGAGTGTTTTTCAGTTAAATGATTTGAGTTTTAGTTGAGCGTTGAGACTGGTGTCGTCTTCATACGTCGGGGTGGGTGGTGAACGTGCACCCACCTAGATACTGTTTGTGGGGGGAGTTGTGACAGACAGGCCTGGCTAGTGGGATCTGATTGGTTAGGACCACTCCCTGTGACCCCTTGCTGACCCCAGCCCTAGACGTGGGAGTGAACCCACTGACCCCTGCACTCTACTGGCTCATGGCGGGGCTGGACGCCCCCTGTCCCCCAGGGGACGAGGCCTTGCGGCCCAGCATGGATGGCTGGAAGTCGGGGTGGCGGCGGGCGTGCTTGATCAAGTGGTCGCTGCGCATGAAGCGCTTGTCGCACAGTGGGCACAGGAAGCGCTTCTCGCCTGTGTGTGTGCGCGTGTGGCGAGCCAGCTCGTCCGAACGGGCAAATTTTTTCTGGCAGTCGGGCCAGGTACAGGGAAAAGGTCGTTCACCTGATGAAGGGAGACAGAAAGAGAGACATTCAAATTAACATACTGAGTGTGGCACAAATGTCAGACTGGCAAATATTGCCCTGCTCGTACCAGTCACTAACACTAGATATGCAGCGGTCGGTAGTAAGCTAGATTCTTGGCAGACTCCTGTATACCCATCAAGTTAGTAGAAAGTGTATAAGATTAACAGCAGCCATTTTCTTATAACTCAAAAAGGTCATCCACCCCTCTGCTCTATTTAATGCACCAAATCAACCTACGTTATAAAGAAAAACTTACTCTGGTCATGGTTCATATTGAAGAGAGACATTTTGAAAAGTGAATGCAAAACGTAGACAGCAATAGATATTGACACTCATAGGGCAGTCTAACACCAACATACAGTGGGCGGCCATCTTAGAAAGGCGCCCTCAACACATCCAATAGAGATAGATAGAGGACTCAAAGCCTGTTTTAGCATGGGCAGCGCATATGAGGACTTTCACCATTTTGAAGTATCAAATCAAATTTTATTTGTCACATGCGCCGAATACAACAGTTGTAGACCTTAAAATAACGGGGCTATATACAGGGGGTACCGGTACCGAGTCAATGAACGGGGGTACAAGTAGTCAACTGGGTGGGACTTCCTATGGGTGAATAACATAGAATCACACAACATAGAATCAATTCCATCCAGGTTACCAGGAGATCGGCCAGTGTATTATACTCGTGAGGAAACATTCCATAACTGTAGGTGGCAGTAAATCAACAACCTTGGCCTTGTATCTGTTCAAACAACACACTCTAGGTGGCAGTGTGCACCCTTTCAGTTTGTTTGCCAACTCAGAAGTAGTAGATGAAGAAAATGGACTACTTCAAAATGGAGATGGCCTCAATAGTATATGCCATTTAGCAGGCACTTTTATCCAAAGCGACTTACAGTCATGCGTGCATACATTTAACTTATGGGTGGTCCCAGGAATCGAACCCACTACCCTGGCTTTACAAGCGCTGTGCACTACCGAGCTACAAAGGATCAATAGAGCTCCCAAGACAATTTTCATGGGAATATTCTAAAATCGGCATAAAACATTTTCCCGCCAGAGATGCGTTACCAACAAACTGATTAATTGCGAATAAAAGTCTGTGCGTGATGAGGCAGTGCACATAAAAATAACTTGTGGTTAAATTCCCATGCACCAAATAAAAAATACAAGGTAAACGGGTTTCCATCGCATTTTTAGTTCTACTGATGGATTTGTCACAAAAACTGTTGCATTATATATCAAATGTGCCCACTCTGGTCTTGGCACGTGTGCTCTAGCCAACAGCTCACATATACAGTGAGGGTAGGCTACTTAGATGATGATATGGATAAGAGCAAGATTTTAATTTTTGTTTTGTAAACGGCAGCCTAGCATCGATGATCACGTCACCAGAATAAGACCCTCGATATTTATTGGAAAGGAGCATCAAACTCATCACTGTGCACGTTCACCACCCTGTGAAGTTCATCATCATTTATTCAATCTGTAGCCAAATAAACTGCTTTCCCGAGTCGTAGTGGGACAACAACACAACATATCATCGCATGACTACAAGTTTACATCGATGTGATGGTCATTATATCAATTTTTGCGAATAAAGGAGTTTCCACCGTTGAGGACACGCTTTATGTTGACTAGACTTTAATGCATTATTAAGGTATCCACAATGTGCAGCCTCCTACGCCTATTTTCTGGCCCTAATACAATACAGTAACATTGCGAATAGGAGTCAACCCAGGACAGACGAAGGGGTGCCAGGAGATATATTCAAGACCGCAACACTCCCACTCACTTGTCATGGCTAGAAGGGATAAATCAAATGAAATTCAGTCTGCTGTAGAACTCGACGCTGTGTAAAAACACAAACTCTCGTCGTAGTGAACGGGACTATGACGTAATGTGACGAAACCCTTCTCTCCGTGATCCACTCACTCCCGTTTTGTGGGCGTTCCCTAACGATTTGTTCCCGTTCTAATCCATCACTGACCCTAAACACCACCCCCCCCCCCGCGACTGTGCGGACACCTGGGCAATGGACACCTGATGCATCTATACACCGTTACAGCGCTAAACATACCATTTTGAATGGGAAAAACTATGACAGCAATGGCTGATTTCAAGAAAGATGTTTTCGAAAAAGACGTGACTGTTACACGATGGCCACATTGATGCGAGGTGGGATTAAAAGATTTGGCTGTTTGAGCTGAAAGAACCACCGAACCTGCGCAAACGCCCCGAATGTTACATTTAATCTGGAACTCACTTCGTATGCAAATCCAACCTAGTTGCAGCGTGTTCGTCACTAGGCTTTTTTTTCCGTCCAACCCCATTCTTTTGTTCGATTACTTCTTTGTTATGAGCCCTCTGAGTTTTTCCCCTTTTGTTCTGGGAGTATTGTAACGTTACTAACTCGCGGGTAAACGACTCGTCTCGCCCACCCAATCGACAGTGTATCCCTGTGAAGAAAAACACTTTTCTTCAGGCAGAAATATGATACTTGTAGATATGAGTGACTCACAAAGGGGGGAGTGCTTAGTAGGTATGGACAAACTTCGAAGTTCTGGATCAAATTGCATAATAAAATGACATTTGTGGAGACTATAGCTAATTCCCAAACATTTTTTTTTACAGTTTAAGCTATATAACAGCCAGCTATATAATTGTACCTGTATGGGTTCTGATATGGGCTTTCAGATGAGATGATTTTCCATAAACTCGGTCACAGCCGTCGTAAATGCACTGATGTCGCTTTACTGGGGACCGAGGCGCCCCTCCTCCCCACTGCTGTTGAGTAGCATTGTACTGTCCAGGAATTGGAGTAGCAGAGGGGGTCATGGTTGGGGTAGTTGAGTCAGACAACGTGGTGTAGCCGCTCTCCCCACATGAGGAGTTGCTGCTCTCCGAGTAGGCCGACATGGACCGGAACTTGCCGTGGAGGTCCGTGAGGATCCCGGCCACCGTCATCATGTTGGCCCCTTCGAGTCTCAGCGTCTCACGCACCTCCCTGTCCTCGTTCGACCCTTCGGGCTCCCCAGGATGAACGGCCTGGGGAGGAGGCTGGGCGGCGGGGACAACCGGGGTGGGTCGGTGTAGGACAGGACCGCTAGAGATCGACATCAGACATTCGGCGGCTAAGTAATCCGAATACGCAACCATCGACATTCTTGTTTTATGTCGTTGACTTTTGCAAGTCCTTTGTAAAATTCTGTTTTGTTTTCGGTGTCGTTTTCGAAGGGGACTAGCCAGAGATTTCGACTTCGTTATGTCAGACGAACTCGTTGAACCGACCTTTTTCCAGCTATCCCTATACCGTCACAAAGCCTTGTCGATATGTGTGCTCGAAATTATATAAAACAAAAGCAAAAAACTATACTACCAAAACGTGCCCGTTCCTCCAGCCCCACATGCATGCTTTACATCATCCGAGGGCTCATTGTGTCTGCCTCTGAAAAGCCGGTCAAACCTACGCCCACCGATACAGAGCAACACGCACAATCTGACGTTGCGGACTGACGTGAAGAGCGGGCGTGGTGGATGTGTCTCAGTGGGTGGAAGCGACCGATACAGCAGCGTGGAAAGGTGGTGCTCTGTGCTTGAGTTGAGGGTGTAGCCCTACTATAAATGCTTTATCACATTTTATGACTTCCTCTTACACCCTATTTCTCCTTTGTCATCAACATATATATGAAGGACTACAAATACGTGTGCTATTTCAGCAATAATTCAATTTTTTGTTATTTTTATTCCATTACCATAGTACATCATTATTTATATGCTGTATATTAGACTTATGGATTCTTTTACTCTTTTGAAAGTCGTAATTCTATTTTAAGGTCTAGTACCTAAGAGCAGAGGCTAGACAAAGACACTAGATGTCTCTCTTGTCCCTCTTCTTCTTATAAGCTTCTGCTCACTTCCAGATATAGCATCACATAAACAGTCACACCCCATTTTCTCTGGCTGGCTGTTTGTGAAGCCATCTGTCGCACCATAATTACTCACTTGGAGGCTTAACCAAATCTGACCCCAACAATGAACTGGTGGATATCATCGTGCCGTAATAGAGACGCAATAGAGCCTATAGGCAATACGATTAATGAAAATGACTGTTATGTGCACTCCCATCATAATATAAAAACATGGATAACCGTTGATTACAGTGTTATGGGTGGGTTATAAGGGTAAAGATGTATAGAATATTTGTGTCACAGAACATACATCTATTGTATTTGCAACAATATGACAACCAGGTTGCCATAACATTGTCGATTCTCACTAAAAAGCAACAAACATAAAACTTTAAAATCCCAAATGTGAGTTGAGCTTTTCTGTCACCCTTCTTTAGCCATAGGGCGGTTTATATACCCTAGAGTGTCTTTGCATTGAGGGGAGGGGGGGGTAATGTTGTGTCAAATGACTGGCTCAGTGGATGTTTGTAGCTCCAGGCTGGAAGGTATTTCCTGATTGGATACTGTGAGTAGTGCTGGTCACTGTGGAAACAGGAGCAGGCACAAGCATGGCCATTCACTGCCTGTGTGAGAAAAGGGACTGTTCTTCAGTCCAACTACTGTACTTACATGTGGAGTCTTGGAAGCCAGGGCTACTGCAGTGACTTGAGAATGCTATATGGCACCAATCAGGCCTTCGAGGACTGGAGTTGCCCACCCCTGCTATAAGGCACCAGTCAGGCCTTCGAGGACAGGAGTTGCCCACCCCTGCTATATGGCACCAGTCAGGCCTTCGAGGACTGGAGTTGCCCACCCCTGCTATATGGCCATGTCTCAGCTTGGACACAGTAAGATATCTATGGTTTGTGATTGGATTTGTGATTTGACTTATTCCTAAAAGTTTGTTCTCATTTCGGACAGGGATGACTGACTGTTTTCAGTGAAGAATGGACAGTAACTGTTGAGACTTTTTAAAAGAGGCGAAAATGAGTTTCTACATTATGACTACTGGCATTTGCAAATTAGACATTTCAATTGAGTGAATTCAACATTGAATCTGGGGTTTTCACTGAGTTTTTAAGCTTGTTTAAAGGGTTTGTGTGTAGATTTGGGGATTTTAAAAATATTTTTCTATAGTACTTCAGATGGATCATCAGTTTTTGTAATCCCGAATGCATCGGTGAGAACGAATTGAATGATAAGTCATACAGTACGTTCTTAAGTGCTTTTTTATGGTGACACTTCATAATAACTTTAATTTACAAGCTGTTAGTAGATGGCTTTTCTTTCCAGCAAGTCATTAACACATTCCTTATAAATTATTTATTAATAGTGTATTAATGAATGTTATTATAAAGTGTTACTGTTACATGTTTTGAATTGAATAATATAACTACTTCTCTGTTGACATTCAGTATTTATTTTCCATATAAAAAACAAGCTTTCTAAATGGTCTGTTATTTGATGGCTACAGCTTCCTCATCACCAGACAAGTCGTTGCAGAGAGGGGTGAGTTACACCTGCGGATAAAGCATGACGATAGCCACTACTCTACAAGGCTCTATCTCAGGCAGAAATGGACTGGCTCTCAACTGAGTGCTGGATATTGACCTGATTTCCAAGTGTCACATTATGGTGATTTTTTGGGGTGAAAATGTGAGTTTGGGAAACCATCAATGTAAAATCATTGAATTCACCTTGAAAAGAACATTTTACAGGCCAATAATTATTTCACTTTTGGAACTCAGTTCCCCCGAGTTCCTCCTCATTTCCAGCCCTGAATATAATGAAAAATGGGAAATGAATATGATATGGGACTTTTAGTGATGTTCTTTTCTATGCTCCCTATAGATCAGGAATCCCCAGAAGGAACATTTTGTGCATTTTGAGGTAAATCTGAAATGACAGCATGAATATTGACTGCTTTGTGCGTTTTGTGTTCTTTCTCTTCCTTGCTCATGTGCGGGTTTCCCCCTTGATTTTATGTGCTGTGCTTAATACAATGTACCCATTGATTTTCTTCTGTTTGTGCTATCAAATTATTAATTATTATGGATGATTTAAGTTACAAAAGCACATATCATCCACAATAATTCATGATTTTGTCACAAAATAGTGCATAAATGATACAAGCACAGTAGTACCTGATAATTCTAGAACATTGCAATTGTTTTTCCATGGA
Source organism: Salmo trutta (assembly GCF_901001165.1). Taxonomy (NCBI): domain Eukaryota; kingdom Metazoa; phylum Chordata; class Actinopteri; order Salmoniformes; family Salmonidae; genus Salmo; species Salmo trutta. Next base: position 33,532,839 of record NC_042987.1, read on the forward strand.
ATGTAATACTCTGTACGACAACCATCATGAGTCTGTATCAAGTGTGCCAAAGCTGGGCTGAAACAACAGCCTGACATCCTGCAGCTTCCCAGAACCACGTTTGGACACCTATGTCGTCAAATCATATTGTATAGTCGACAATCCTCGTGACTTTTTTCCATCCTGTGTCAATTCTTCAGACAGATCTGTACTGGACCTGCACTAGTACTGTAGGTGTGAGAGGAGACGCCCTCTACTGGTGAAGATGAGGAACCTCAGTCAGTGTCAACAGGACCAACAGGCTGACTTCTGACACTCCCACACAAAACCCCAACACATTCACATACAGTGGGGGAAAAAAGTATTTGATCCCCTGCTGATTTTGTACGTTTGCCCACTTACCAAGAAATGATCAGTCTATCATTTTAATGGTAGGTTTATATGAACAGTGAGAGACAGAATAACAACAAAATAATCCAGAAAAACGCATGTCAAAATGTTATAAATTGATTTGCATTTTAATGAGGGAAATAAGTATTTGACCCCTCTGCAAAACATGACTTAGTACTTGGTGGCAAAACCCTTGTTGGCAATCACAGAGGTCAGACGTTTCTTGTAGTTGGCCAACCAAGTTTGCACACATCTCAGGAGGGATTTTGTCCCACTCCTCTTTGCAGATCTTCTCCAAGTCATTAAAGTTTCGAGGCTGATGTTTGGCAACTCGAACCTTCAGCTCCCTCCACAGATTTTCTATGTGATTAAGGTCTGGAGACTGGCTAGGCCACTCCAGGACCTTAATGTGCTTCTTCTTGAGCCACTCCTTTGTTGCCTTGGCCGTGTGTTTTGGGTCATTGTCATGCTGGAATACCCATCCACGACCCATTTTCAATGCCTTGGCTGAGGGAAGGAGGGTCTCACCCAAGATTTGACAGTACATAGCCCCGTCAAATGATGCGGTGAAGTTGTCCTGTCCCCTTAGCAGAAAAACACCCCCAAAGCATAATGTTCCCACCTCCATGTTTGACGGTGGAGATGGTGTTCTTGGGGTCATAGGCAGCATTCCTCCTCCTCCAAACACGGCGAGTTGAGTTGATGCCAAAGAGCTCCATTTTGGTCTCATCTGACCACAACACTTTCACCAGTTGTCCTCTGAATCATTCAGATGTTCATTGGCAAACTTCAGACGGGCATGTATATGTATTCTTGTGCAGGGGACCTTGCGGGCGCTGCAGGATTTCAGTCCTTCACGGCGTAGTGTGTGTTACCAATTGTTTTCTTGGTGACTATGGTCCCAGCTGCCTTGAGATCATTGACAAGATCCTCCCGTGTAGTTCTGGGCTGATTCCTCACCGTTCTCATGCTCATTGCAACTCCACGAGGTGAGATCTTGCATGGAGCCCCAGGCCGAGGGATATTGAAAGTTCTTTTGTGTTTCTTCCATTTGCGAATAATCGCACCAAATGTTGTCACCTTCTCACCAAGCTGCTTGGCGATGGTCTTGTAGCCCATTCCAGCCTTGTGTAGGTCTACAATCTTGTTCCTGACATCCTTGGAGAGCTCTTTGGTCTTGGCCATGGTGGAGAGTTTGGAATCTGATTGATTGATTGCTTCTGTGGACAGGTGTCTTTAATACAGGTAACAAGCTGCGGTTAGGACCGCCCCCAATAGCTCCTCATTGATCTGGTACTGGTACTCCCTGTATGTAGCTCCACATTGATCTGGTACTGGTACTCCCTGTATATAGCTCCACATTGATCTGATACTGGTACTCCCTGTATATAGCTCCTCATTGATCTGGTACTCCCTGTAAGGAGCTCCACATTGATCTGGTACTGGTTCTCCCTGTATATAGCTCCACATTGATCTCTTACTGGTTCTCCCTGTATATTGCTCCTCATTGATCTGGTACTCCCTGTATATAGCTCCACATTGATCTGGTACTGGTTCTCCCTGTAAATAGCTCCACATTGATCTGGTACTGGTACTCCCTGTATATTGCTCCACATTGATCTGGTACTGGTTCTCCCTGTATTTAGCTCTTCATTGATCTGGTACTGGTTCTCCCTGTGTATAGCTCCACATTGAACTGGTACTCCCTGTATATAGCTCCTCATTGATCTGGTACTGGTTCTCCCTGTATATAGCTCCTGATTGATCTGGTACTGGTTTATCCCTGTATATCGCACCTCATTGATCTGGTACTGGTTCTCCCTGTATATCGCACCTTATTGATCTGGTACTGGTCTCCCTCTATATAGCTCCACATTGATCTGGTACTGGTTCTCCCTGTATATCGCACCTCATTGATCTGGTACTGGTCTCCCTCTATATAGCTCCACATTGATCTGGTACTGGTTCTCCCTGTATATCACACCTCATTGATCTGGAACTGGTACTCCCTGTATATAGCTCCACATTGATCTGGTACTGGTACTCCCTGTATATAGCTCCACATTGACCTGGTACTGGTTCTCCCTGTATATAGCTCCACATTGATCTGGTACTGGTACTCCCTGTATATAGCTCCACAATCATCTAGTACTCCCTGTATATAGCTCCATATTGATCTGGTACTGGTTGTCCCTGTATATAGCTCCACATTGATCTGGTGCTGGTACTCCCTGTATATAGCTCCTCATTGATCTGGTTCTCCCTGTATATAGCTCCATATTGATCTGGTACTGGTTCTCCCTGTATATAGCTCCTCATTGATCTGGTACTGGTTCTCCCTGTATATAGCTCCACATTGATCTGGTACTTGTACTCCCTGTATAAAGCTCCACATTGATCTGGTACTGGTACTCCCTGTATATAGCTCCACATTGATCTGGTACTGGTTCTCCCTGTATATAGCTCCACATTGATCTGGTACTGGTACTCCCTGTATATAGCTCCACAATCATCTAGTACTCCCTGTATATAGCTACACATTGATCTGCTACTCCCTGTATATAGCTCCTCATTGATCTAGTACTCCCTGTATATAGCTCCATATTGATCTGGTACTGGTTGTCCCTGTATATAGCTCCACATTGATCTGGTGCTGGTACTCCCTGTATATAGCTCCTCATTGATCTGGTACTCCCTGTATATAGCTCCATATTGATCTGGTACTGGTTCTCCCTGTATATAGCTCCACATTGATCTGGTACTTGTACTCCCTGTATAAAGCTCCACATTGATCTGGTACTGGTACTCCCTGTATATAGCTCCACATTGATCTGGTACTGGTACTCCCTGTATATAGCTCCTCATTGATCTGGTACTCCCTGTATATAGCTCCTCATTGATCTGGTTCTCCCTGTATATAGCTCCACATTGATCTGGTACTCCTTGTATTTAGCTCCTCATTGATCTGGTACTGGTTCTCCTTGTATATAGCTCCACCTTGATCTGGTACTGGTACTCCCTGTACATAGCTCCACATTGATCTGGTACTGGTACTCCCTGTATATAGCTCCACATTGACCTGATACTGGTTCTCCCTGTATATAGCTCCACATTGATCTGGTACTGGTTCTCCCTGTATATAGCTCCACATTGATCTGGTACTGGTTCTCCCTGTATATAGCTCCACATTGACCTGGTACTGGTTCTCCCTGTATATAGCTCCACATTCATCTGGTACTGGTTCTCCCTGTATATAGCTCCACATTGATCTGGTACTGGTACTCCCTGTATATAGCTCCACATTGATCTGGTACTGGTACTCCATGTATAGAGCTCCACATTGATCTGGTCCTGGTTCTCCCTGTATATAGCTCCACATTGATCTGGTACTGGTTCTCCCTGTATATAGCTCCACATTGATCTGGTACTGGTACTCCCTGTATATAGCTCCACATTGATCTGGTACTGGTTCTCCCTGTATATAGCTCCACATTGACCTGGTACTGGTACTCCCTGTATATAGCTCCACATTGATCTGGTACTGGTTCTCCCTGTATAAAGCTCCACATTGATCTGGTACTGGTACTCCCTGTATATAGCTCCACATTAACCTGGTACTGGTTCTCCCTCTATATAGCTCCACATTGATCTGGTACTGGTACTCCATGTATATAGCTCCACATTGATCTGGTACTGGTTCTCCCTGTATATAGCTCCACATTGATCTGGTACTGGTTCTCCCTGTATATAGCTCCACATTGATCTGGTACTGGTTCTCCCTGTATATAGCTCCACATTGATCTGGTACTGGTTCTCCCTGTATATAGCTCCACATTGATCTGGTACTGGTGCTCCCTATATATAGCTACACATTGATCTGGTTCTCCCTGTATATAGCTCCACATTGATCTGGTACTAGTACTCCCTGTATATAGCTCCACATTGATCTGGTACTGGTTCTCCCTGTATATAGCTCCACATTGATCTGGTTCTCCCTGTATATAGCTCCACATTTATCTGGGACTCCCTGTGTATAGCTCCTCATTGATCTGGTACTGGTTCTCCCTGTATAGCTCCACATTTATCTGGTACTCCCTGTGTATAGCTCCTCATTGATCTGGTACTGGTTCTCCCTGTATATAGCTCCACATTGATCTGGTACTCCCTGTATATAGCTCCTCATTGATCTGGTACTCCCTGTATATATCTCCACATTGATCTGGTACTCCCTGTATATAGCTCCTCATTGATCTGGTACTCCCTGTATATAGCTCCACATTGATCTGGTACTCCCTGTATATAGCTCCACATTGATCTGGTGCTGGTACTCCCTGTATATAGCTCCACATTGATCTGGTACTGGTTCTCCCTGTATTTAGTTCTTCATTGATCTGGTACTGGTTCTCCCTGTATATAGCTCCACATTTATCTGGTACTCCCTGTGTATATCTCCACATTGATCTGGTACTCCCTGTATATATCTCCACATTGATCTGGTACTCCCTGTATATAGCTCCTCATTGATCTGGTACTTCCTGTATATAGCTCCACATTGATGTGCTACTGGTACTCCCTGTATATATCTCCACATTGATCTGGTACTGGTACTCCCTGTATATAGCTCCACATTGATCTGGTACTCCCTGTATATAGCTCCACATTGATCTGGTACTCCCTGTATATAGCTCCTCATGTATCTGGTACTGGTACTCCCTGTATATAGCTCCTCATTTTTCTGGTACTGGTTCTACCTGTATATAGCTCCACATTGATCTGGTACTGGTACTCCCTGTATATAGCTCCACATTGATCAGGTACTGGTTCTCCCTGTATATAGCTCCACATTGATCTGGTTCTCCCTGTATATAGCTCCACATTGATATGGTACTGGTACTCCTTGTATATAGCTCCACATTGATCTGGTACTCCCTGTATATAGCTCCACATTGATCTGGTTCTCCCTGTATATAGCTCCACATTGATCTGGTACTGGTACTCCCTGTATATTGCTCCACATTGATCTGGGTCTGGTTCTCCCTGCATTTAGCTCTTCATTGATTTGGTACTGGTTCTCCCTGTAAATAGCTCCACATTTATCTGGTACTCCCTGTGTATAGCTCCTCATTGATCTGGTACTGGTTCTCCCTGTATATAGCTCCACATTGATCTGGTACTCCCTGTATATAGCTCCACATTGATCTGGTACTCTCTGTATATATCTCCACATTGATCTGGTACTCCCTGTATATAGCTCCTCATTGATCTGGTACTCCCTGTATATAGCTCCACATTGATCTGGTACTCCCTGTATATAGCTCCACATTGATCTGGTACTCCCTGTATATAGCTCCTCATTGATCTGGTACTGGTACTCCCTGTATATAGCTCCTCATTGATCTGGTACTGGTTCTCCCTGTATATAGCTCCACATTGATCTGGTACACCCTGTATATAGCTCCTCATTGATCTGGTACTCCCTGTATATAGCTCCACATTGATCTGGTACTCCCTGTATATAGCTCCACATTGATCTGGTACTCCCTGTATATAGCTCCTCATTGATCTGGTACTGGTACTCCCTGTATATAGCTCCTCATTGATCTGGTACTGGTTCTCCCTGTATATTGCTCCACATTGATCTGGGTCTGGTTCTCCCTGCATTTAGCTCTTCATTGATCTGGTACTGGTTCTCCCTGTAAATAGCTCCACATTTATCTGGTACTCCCTGTGTATAGCTCCTCATTGATCTGGTACTGGTTCTCCCTGTATATAGCTCCACATTGATCTGGTACTCCCTGTATATAGCTCCTCATTGATCTGGTACTCCCTGTATATATCTCCACATTGATCTGGTACTCCCTGTATATAGCTCCTCATTGATCTGGTACTCCCTGTATATAGCTCCACATTGATCTGGTACTCCCTGTATATATCTCCACATTGATCTGGTACTCCCTGTATATAGCTCCTCATTGATCTGGTACTCCCTGTATATAGCTCCACATTGATCTGGTACTCCCTGTATATAGCTCCACATTGATCTGGTGCTGGTACTCCCTGTATATAGCTCCACATTGATCTGGTACTGGTTCTCCCTGTATTTAGTTCTTCATTGATCTGGTACTGGTTCTCCCTGTATATAGCTCCACATTTATCTGGTACTCCCTGTGTATATCTCCACATTGATCTGGTACTCCCTGTATATATCTCCACATTGATCTGGTACTCCCTGTATATAGCTCCTCATTGATCTGGTACTTCCTGTATATAGCTCCACATTGATGTGCTACTGGTACTCCCTGTATATATCTCCACATTGATCTGGTACTGGTACTCCCTGTATATAGCTCCACATTGATCTGGTACTCCCTGTATATAGCTCCACATTGATCTGGTACTCCCTGTATATAGCTCCTCATGTATCTGGTACTGGTACTCCCTGTATATAGCTCCTCATTTTTCTGGTACTGGTTCTACCTGTATATAGCTCCACATTGATCTGGTACTGGTACTCCCTGTATATAGCTCCACATTGATCAGGTACTGGTTCTCCCTGTATATAGCTCCACATTGATCTGGTTCTCCCTGTATATAGCTCCACATTGATATGGTACTGGTACTCCTTGTATATAGCTCCACATTGATCTGGTACTCCCTGTATATAGCTCCACATTGATCTGGTTCTCCCTGTATATAGCTCCACATTGATCTGGTACTGGTACTCCCTGTATATTGCTCCACATTGATCTGGGTCTGGTTCTCCCTGCATTTAGCTCTTCATTGATCTGGTACTGGTTCTCCCTGTAAATAGCTCCACATTTATCTGGTACTCCCTGTGTATAGCTCCTCATTGATCTGGTACTGGTTCTCCCTGTATATAGCTCCACATTGATCTGGTACTCCCTGTATATAGCTCCTCATTGATCTGGTACTCCCTGTATATATCTCCACATTGATCTGGTACTCCCTGTATATAGCTCCTCATTGATCTGGTACTCCCTGTATATAGCTCCACATTGATCTGGTACTCCCTGTATATAGCTCCACATTGATCTGGTACTCCCTGTATATAGCTCCTCATTGATCTGGTACTGGTACTCCCTGTATATAGCTCCTCATTGATCTGGTACTGGTTCTCCCTGTATATAGCTCCACATTGATCTGGTACACCCTGTATATAGCTCCTCATTGATCTGGTACTCCCTGTATATAGCTCCACATTGATCTGGTACTCCCTGTATATAGCTCCACATTGATCTGGTACTCCCTGTATATAGCTCCTCATTGATCTGGTACTGGTACTCCCTGTATATAGCTCCTCATTGATCTGGTACTGGTTCTCCCTGTATATTGCTCCACATTGATCTGGGTCTGGTTCTCCCTGCATTTAGCTCTTCATTGATCTGGTACTGGTTCTCCCTGTAAATAGCTCCACATTTATCTGGTACTCCCTGTGTATAGCTCCTCATTGATCTGGTACTGGTTCTCCCTGTATATAGCTCCACATTGATCTGGTACTCCCTGTATATAGCTCCTCATTGATCTGGTACTCCCTGTATATATCTCCACATTGATCTGGTACTCCCTGTATATAGCTCCTCATTGATCTGGTACTCCCTGTATATAGCTCCACATTGATCTGGTACTCCCTGTATATAGCTCCACATTGATCTGGTACTCCCTGTATATAGCTCCTCATTGATCTGGTACTGGTACTCCCTGTATATAGCTCCTCATTGATCTGGTACTGGTTCTCCCTGTATATAGCTCCACATTGATCTGGTACACCCTGTATATAGCTCCACATTGATCTGGTACTGGTTCTCCCTGTATATAGCTGTCACAGTATTCTCCTTTGTCTGAAGATATCTCAAAATCACTGTCAGAAACAATGGACCAATACGCAGCGTATTGCGTGCTCAACATCATTTATATTAACTATGATGTACACGGAAAACAATAAACACGAAATTAAAGTGTGAAAGTTTCACAGGCTATACAAATACTTACAGCAGTGCGAAATAAAACAACTCACAACCCCAAGAGAAAAACACACACCTAATATATGACTCCCAATCAGGAACAACGATATCCAGCTGTTCCTGATCAGGAGTCACAAGACTAACACAGAAACAGAACAACTAGAAACTACATACAACACACAACTTCTGCCACGTCCTGACCAAATACTAAACAACTACTCCCTCTGCTGGTCAGGACGTGACAATAGCTCCACATTGATCTGGTACTCCCTGTATATAGCTCCACATTGATCTGGTACTGATACTCCCTGTATATAGCTCCTCATTGATCTGGTTCTCCCTGTATATAGCTCCTCATTGATCTGGTTCTCCCTGTATATAGCTCCACATTGATCTGGTACTGGTTCTCCCTGTATATAGCTCCACATTGATCTGGTACTGGTTCTCCCTGTATATAGCTCCACATTGATCTGGTACTGGTACTCCCTGTATATAGCTCCTCATTGATCTGGTTCTCCCTGTATATAGCTCCTTGTTGATCTGGTTCTCCCTGTATATAGCTCCACATTGATCTGGTTCTCCCTGTATATAGCTCCACATTGATCTGGTACTGGTACTCCCTGTATATAGCTCCTCATTGATCTGGTTCTCCCTGTATATAGCTCCTCATTGATCTGGTTCTCCCTGTATATAGCTCCACATTGATCTGGTACTCCCTGTATTTAGCTCCACATTGATGTGGTACTGGTTCTCCCTGTATATAGCTCCACATTGATCTGGTACTCCCTGTATATAGTACTGGTACTCCCTGTATATAGCTCCTCATTGATCTGGTACTCTCTGTATATAGCTCCTCATTGATCTGGTACTGGTACTCCCTGTATATAGCTCCTCATTGATCTGGTACTGGTACTCCCTGTATATAGCTCCACATTGATCGGGTACTGGTGCTCCCTGTATATAGATCCACATTGATCTGGTACTCCCTGTATATAGCTCCTCATTGATCTGGTACTGGTACTCCCTGTATATAGCGCCACATTGATCTGGTACTCCCTGTAAATAGCTCCACATTGATCTGGTACTGGTACTCCCTGTATATAGCTCCTCATTGATCTGGTACTGGTTCTCCCTGTATATAGATCCACATTGATCTGGTTCTCCCTGTATATAGCTCCACATTGATCTGGTACTGGTACTCCCTGTGTATAGCTCCTCATTGATCTGGTACTCCCTGTATATAGCTCCACATTGATCTGGTACTGGTTCTCCCTGTATATAGCTCCACATTGATCTGGTACTGGTTCTCCCTCTCTATAGCTGCACATTGATCTGGTACTGGAACTCCATTCTGGTGTATTTAGTTTTACTCCTCTAGTGTTTCTATTCTGCGTCGTTGGGAAGGGCTCGTAAGCATTTCACTGTAAAGTCTACACCAGTTGTATTCGACGCGTGACAAATCAGCTTTGATTTTATTTTGAGGCCGTGCATAATGAAATCCAGAAGTGCTCATAATGAAATCCAGAAGTGCTAGGGACAGATGACCACGTTTGTGACTTCGAGACCACCATGGACCCTTTCTAGTGCATGTTAGGTTCATAAAGGACCTGTCAGATTGTCAGGAGGGTTCAGATGGACCGCCTAACAATTAGCCTGAGTCCCAGATCATTTTGTGCTGTCTTGCCAACTCCAGGTATCCAGAGGTATTCAGATACAGAATAAGATCCAACTCTATTTTAATGGTGTGCTGGTATCTGAGTTTTTGTCACCATTGGATGATTGTGCTTCATTTTACATTGAGTATTTCGGGGTTCATGTTTGTCCTGACCCCTGATCATCTCAAAGGCTGCAACAATGATGATTCCTCCTACAGGTGCTTATTAAAAGCAGTGGGAAATACTATCTTGGCTGCTTAAGCTCTCATTCCCTCAGCTAAACCTCTGTATCCAGACCCCTGCCACTCCTCACAACTGGAGCTGAGGCTCACTGTCATACTGTACAAGCCTTAAGATGCACCGTCTGCAATGCTGACGGGAGTAGGGTGGCAGATAATTATCTAGGAATGACCTCTGGGTATGAACTGAACTTTGGAACAAAGAACTGCCTTGCTCAGTTCAAAGTTTAGAAATAGGAAACTTTTTTTTCTGGAGCCTGGTTTGTGCTTCATTGGAATAAACCGAGTAGACTGGCTCTCACTGAATTAAAGCCTTGATTGATTTCTACATTTCAAGCAGCAGAAATCCCATTGAAGGGACACGATACAAGACAATACTTTCAGAGTCGGCATACTGTTCATACTGTAAACAGAAGGATCTCTTCATGTGATAATGGCTTCACGCTGATGTTGTGGTGATGTTGAGGTGACATTGGGGCGAGGGATTTGTGACTGACAGCTCTTTGCTTTTCTAGAGGGGGTTTTGTACTGCAGCTGTAATTGCTATTTTATAAGAAAATATGTTATAATGGAGTTACGGGTTTTGCGCAAACACATTTTCATTTCTGTTTTAATTCTCCATTAACTGACAAGCATTAAATATTATTTATTTACGTGTATCATTTATAACGTGTGTAGGTATACTAATGATTAACTAAAATAAGATTTGTGTACTTTACAATGGTTGCAATTGCAGTTGAATAACTGTGTTTATTCCCAAATGTCCAGGTGCACACTTAGGTCTGTAGAACACTCAGGGCTGTAGAACACTCAGGGCTGTAGAACACTCAGGTCTGTAGAACACTCAGGGCTGTAGAACACTCAGGGCTGTAGAACACTCAGGGCTGTAGAAGACTCAGGGCTGTAGAACACTCAGGGCTGTAGAACACTCAGGGCTGTAACACACTCAGGGCTGTAGAACACTCAGGGCTGTAGAACACTCAGGGCTGTAGAACACTCAGGGCTGTAGAACACTCAGGGCTGTAACACACTCAGGGCTGTAGAACACTCAGGGCTGTAACACACTCAGGGCTGTAGAACACACTCAGGTCTGTAGAACACTCAGGGCTGTAGAACACACTCAGGTCAGTAGAACACTCAGGTCTGTAGAACACTCAGTGCTGTAGAACACTCAGGGCTGTAGAACACTCAGGGCTGTAGAACACACTCAGGTCAGTAGAACACTCAGGTCTGTAGAACACTCAGGTCTGTAACACACTCAGGGCTGTAGAACACTCAGGGCTGTAGAACACTCAGGGCTGTAACACACTCAGGGCTGTAGAACACTCAGGGCTGTAACACACTCAGGGCTGTAGAACACACTCAGGTCTGTAGAACACTCAGGTCTGTAACACACTCAGGGCTGTAGAACACTCAGGGCTGTAGAACACTCAGGGCTGTAACACACTCAGGGCTGTAGAACACTCAGGGCTGTAACACACTCAGGGCTGTAGAACACACTCAGGTCTGTAGAACACGCAGGGCTGTAGAACACACTCAGGTCAGTAGAACACTCAGGGCTGTAGAACACTCAGTGCTGTAGAACACTCAGGGCTGTAGAACACTCAGGGCTGTAGAACACACTCAGGTCAGTAGAACACTCAGGTCTGTAGAACACTCAGATCTGTAGAACACTCAGGGCTGTAACACACTCAGGTCAGTAGAACACTCAGGTCTGTAGAACACTCAGGGCTGTAACACACTCAGGGCTGTAACACACTCAGGGCTGTAACACACTCAGGTCAGTAGAACACTCAGGTCTGTAGAACACTCAGGGCTGTAGAACACTCAGGGCTGTAGAACACTCAGGGCTGTAACACACTCAGGTCTGTAGAACACTCAGGGCTGTAACACACTCAGGTCAGTAGAACACTCAGGTCTGTAGAACACTCAGGGCTGTAACACACTCAGGTCTGTAGAACACTCAGGGCTGTAGAACACTCAGGGCTGTAACACACTCAGGTCAGTAGAACACTCAGGGCTGTAGAACACTCAGGTCTGTAGAACACTCAGGGCTGTAGAACACTCAGGGCTGTAGAACACACTCAGGTCAGTAGAACACTCAGGTCTGTAGAACACTCAGATCTGTAGAACACTCAGGGCTGTAACACACTCAGGTCAGTAGAACACTCAGGTCTGTAGAACACTCAGGGCTGTAACACACTCAGGGCTGTAACACACTCAGGTCAGTAGAACACTCAGGTCTGTAGAACACTCAGGGCTGTAGAACACTCAGGGCTGTAGAACACTCAGGGCTGTAACACACTCAGGTCTGTAGAACACTCAGGGCTGTAACACACTCAGGTCAGTAGAACACTCAGGTCTGTAGAACACTCAGGGCTGTAGAACACTCAGGGCTGTAACACACTCAGGTCTGTAGAACACTCAGGGCTGTAGAACACTCAGGGCTGTAACACACTCAGGTCAGTAGAACACTCAGGGCTGTAGAACACTCAGGTCTGTAGAACACTCAGGGCTGTAGAACACTCAGGGCTGTAACACACTCAGGGCTGTAGAACACTCAGGGCTGTAGAACACTCAGGGCTGTAGAACACTCAGGGCTGTAACACACTCAGGGCTGTAGAACACTCAGGGCTGTAGAACACTCAGGGCTGTAACACACTCAGGTCAGTAGAACACTCAGGTCTGTAGAACACTCAGGGCTGTAGAACACTCAGGGCTGTAACACACTCAGGGCTGTAGAACACTCAGGGCTGTAGAACACTCAGGGCTGTAACACACTCAGGGCCGTAGAACACTCAGGGCTGTAGAACACTCAGGGCTGTAACACACTCAGGGCTGTAACACACTCAGGGCTGTAGAACACTCAGGGCTGTAGAACACTCAGGGCTGTAACACACTCAGGGCTGTAACACACTCAGGGCTGTAGAACACTCAGGGCTGTAGAACACTCAGGGCTGTAACACACTCAGGGCTGTAGAACACTCAGGGCTGTAGAACACTCAGGGCTGTAACACACTCAGGTCTGTAGAACACTCAGGGCTGTAGAACACTCAGGGCTGTAACACACTCAGGGCTGTAGAACACTCAGGGCTGTAACACACTCAGGGCTGTAGAACACTCAGGGCTGTAGAACACTCAGGGCTGTAGAACACTCAGGTCTGTTGAACACTCAGGTCTGTTGAACACTCAGGTCTGTTGAACACTCAGGGCTGTAGCCTCCACCAACAATATTTTTTGTCACACTTTATTTGGATAGTCAGGATTTTCCATCTGTAGATGCTCTACAGATGGTCATACTATCAGCAAACTACCTGTTGATCAGCAATTGTTTACTTAGATTAGGGCTAGGGTAAGGGTTAAGTTTAAGGTTAGGATAAGGATTAAGGTTAGGGTTATAGCTAGGGTTAGGGTTAGTAGATAGTTGAAATGTTTCTGATAGACTTTCCAAATAAAGTGTTACCATGTGTTACCATGTTTGACTTTATTAACTCCATAAATAAAGTGCAATGTAAAGTTATCTATTTTGCGTGCAGAAAATAAAGTACACGCTTGATCTGAATTTAAAAACGCCTGCTTGCTTGCTTTACCCCGCTGCTTCACTCGTTCTTCTTCTGGCTCGCCGCATAGACGCAATAAAGAGGTCAATGCAACTCGACCAAAACAATGGAAATGTCATGGAAACGCGCGGGGGCAAGATGCGGTGTGGGCATAAGATCCCGAATCTCCTTGTTGCCCCCCAGCAAAATTTGTCTACATTTAGGATTTTGTTTATATGTGTATTTTACACTATGTTGAGGTAAAAATTATTTTAAAATGTTTGTATGGATGTCAACCCCAATACACGTTCATGTCATCGTTACTAATCAACTGCATTACAGTTAAAAACAACTTTGACTACCACACCTAATTTCTGTATGCTAGCTGTGCTAACCAACTTATATGAGCAGGAGTTAGCATTTAGCAGTCACTTCTTCTAAACCTGAAAAGGGACTACTCCTACATGTTATGCAATGAAAACAGACAAATATAGGCAAATCAGACTTTAGTAACCACATTGTGGGCCTGTTAAAATACATTCATTATGACGAATTTGACGAATATCCACTTTTTTAGATCAGATTTGTTGAATTGCATAGCGGAGAAGGTACGGTGGGTTTCGAAATGGTCGGTGATCTGTTTGTTCACTTGGCTTTCAAAGACATTAGAAAGGCAGGGTAGGATGGATATAGGTCTGTAACAGTTTGGGTCTAGAGTGTCTCCAGCTTTGAAGAGGGGGATGACCGCGGCCGCTTTCCAATCTTTAGGAATCTCAGACGATATGAAAGAGAGGTTGAACAGACTAGTAATAGGGGTTGCAACAATGGCGGTGGATAATTTTAGGAAGAGAAGGTCCAGGTTGTCTAGCCCAGCTGATTTGTAAGGATACAGATTTTTCAGCTCTATCAGAACATCAGCTGTCTGGATTTGGGTGAAAGAAAAGTGGGGGGGGGGGGCTTAGGCCAGTTGCTGCGGGGGGTGCAGAGTTGTTGGCCGGGGTTGGGGTAGCCAGGTGGAAGCATGGCCATCTGTAGAGAAATGCTCATTGAAATTCTTGATTATCGTGGATTTATTGGTGGTGACAGTGTTTCCTAGCCTCAATACAGTGGGCAGCTGGGAGGAGGTGCTATTATTCTCCATGGACTTTACAGTGTTCCAAAACGTTTTGGAATTAGTGCTGCAGGATGCAAATTTCTGTTTGAAAAAGATAGCCTTTGCTTTCCTAACTGACTGTATATATTGGTTCCTGACTTCCCTGAAAAGTTGCATATCGCGGGGGCTATTCAATGCTAATGCAGAATGCCACAGGATGTTTTTGTGCTGGTCAAGGGTAGTCAAGTCTGGAGTGAACCAAGGGCTATATCTGTTCTTAGTTAAAAAAAAATTTAAGGGGGCATGCTTATTTAAGATGGTGAGGAAAGCACTTAAAGAACAACCAGGCATCCTCTACTGACAGGATGAGGTCAATATCCTTCCAGCATACCCGGGCCAGGTCGATTAGAAATAAGTATTTTAGGGAGCGTTTGACAGTGATGATGGTGGTCATTTGACCGCGGACACATAACGGACGCAGGCAATGAGGCAGTGATCGCTGAGATCCTGGTTGAAAATCAGCTGATCAATGATGGAAGTGTTTCTATCAGGCTACATGATGTGATGCAGCCCAGTCACCAGCTGATTTGCAGATGTCTTACAGCACAGGTTGTCTCCAATGAAGACTGACATCGAACAAAGTCCATAGGCTGTGCACTTTCAATTACTGTCTTAATAAAAGTTGACCTAATATCTATCACTGTGAATGAGGTCAATCTTACTCTTGAGACATAACGGTAATGAAAATGTACAGTGCCTTCGGAAAGTATTCAGCCTTTTTTCACATTTTGTTACGTTACAGCATTTTTTCAAAAATGTATTTAATAGTTTTTTGCCCTCATCAATCTACACACAATACCCCATAATGACAAAGCAAAAACAGGTTTAGAAATGTTTGCTAATTTATTACAGTGGCTTGTGAAAGTATTCACCCCTGTCACGGCTTTCTTCGTCGGAGGACGATATAGCGAAATCGTCGTCCGAAAAGGTGGACCAATATGCAGCAGAGTTGGTGTTCATTTTCTTAATTTATTAACAAACGTTGAACACGGAAAAACAAGAAAACAATAAGCACGACAAATGACAGTTTTGCAGGCTAACAAAACACGCAATGCAAAAACAATCTCCCACAAATCCCAAACACAAACACACCCTAATATATGGGACTCTCAATCAAAGGCAAAGAGAAAACACCTGCCTTCAATTGAGAGTCCCAACCCCAATAAATCAACCATAGAAACACAGACTACCTAGACTAGACATAGAATTACCTAAACATAGATCATAAACCAAAAAACCCGGAAATACTAAATCAAACGCCCTTTTCCCAAAACACCACCCTGAACCACATAAAACAAATACCCTCTGCCACGTCCTGACCAAACTACAATTCCAATTAACCCTTATACTGGCCAGGACGTGACAACCCCCTTGGCATTTTTCCTATTTTGTTGCCTTACAACCTGGAATGAAAATAGATTTTTGGGAGGGTTGTATCATTTGATTTACACAACATGCCTACCACTTTGAAGATGCAAAATCTTTTTTATTGTGAAACAAACAAGAAATAAGACAAAAAAACGGAAAACTTGCGTGCATAACTATTCAACCCCCAAAGTCAATACTTAGTTGAGCTACCTTTTGCAGCAATTACAGCTGCAAGTCTCTTGGGGTATGTCTTTATAAGCTTGGCACATCTAGCCACTGGGATTTTTGCCCATTCTTCAATGCAAAACTGCTCCAGCTCCTTCAAGTTGGATGGGTTCCGCTGGTGTACAGCAATCTT